>NC_048238.1:19321175-19322031 GCF_002007445.2 Ailuropoda melanoleuca | reverse complement strand
CATTTTTTGATTTGTTTATTTGTTTCTTGTGTATTGAGTTTGAGAAGTTCTTTGTAGATCTTGGATACCAGATGGAGTTTAAATCTCTACCCCTTAAGTGTGGTTTGTACATTATGACTGCTTTCCAAAGAGGACTCTATGGAAAGTGGGGAAAAGATCAACTTTATAGTGGGGGATCCTGACAAACACTACCTCAGCCAGTTAATCAAGGTTAACATCCCTGGTGATAAGTCATATTGGAAACATGTACTCTTGATACCCTAGGGTGAGAATAGCACTTCACCTCTGTGGTCTTCCTCCCCAAAACTCATTACTCAGGTTTAATCATGAGTAGAACATCAGATAAGTAAAATATCAGATTTTCAATTGAGGGAATCATACAAAAGATCTGAGTAGTATTCTTTTTTTTTTTAAATTTTATTTTATTATATTATGTTAATCAGCATGCAGTACATCCCCAGATTCCGATGTAAAGTTTGATGCTTCATTAGTTGCGTATAACACCCAGTGCACCATGCAATACGTGCCCTCCTTACTACCCATCACCAGTCTATCCCCTTCCCCCACCCCCTCCCCTCTGAAGTCTTCAGTTTGTTTCTCATAGTCCATAGTCTCTCATGTTTCATTCCCCCTTCTGATTACCCCCCTTTTCTTTATCCCTTTCTTCCCCTACCGATCATCCTAGTTCTTATGTTCCATAGATGAGAGAAATCATATGATAATTGTCTTTCTCTGCTTGACTTATTTCACTTAGCATTATCTCCTCCAGTGCCGTCCATGTTGCAGCAAATGTTGAGAATTCGTTCTTTCTGATAGCTGAGTAATATTCCATTGTATATATGGACCACAGCTTCTT
>NC_048238.1:19130132-19320984 GCF_002007445.2 Ailuropoda melanoleuca | reverse complement strand
CGTTACCTTGGAATTAACTTAACCAGAGACGTAAAGGACCTATATCCTAGAAACTATAGATCACTTTTGAAAGATATTGAGGAAGACATAAAAAGATGGAAAAATATTCCATGCTCATGGATTGGAAGAATTAACATAGTTAAAATGTCCATACTACCCAGAGCAATCTACACTTTCAATGCTATCCCGATCAAAATACCGAGGACATTTTTCAAAGAACTGGAACAAATAGTCCTTAAATTTGTATGGAACCAGAAAAGGCCCCGAATCTCCAAGGAACTGTTGAAAAGGAAAAACAAAGCTGGGGGCATCACAATGCCGGATTTCGAGCTGTACTACAAAGCTGTGATCACAAAGACAGCATGGTACTGGCACAAAAACAGACACATCGACCAATGGAACAGAATAGAGAACCCAGAAATGGACCCTCGGCTCTTTGGGCAACTAATCTTTGATAAAGCAGGAAAAAACATCCGGTGGAAAAAAGACAGTCTCTTCAATAAATGGTGCTGGGAAAATTGGACAGCTACATGCAAAAGAATGAAACTTGACCACTCTCTCACACCATACACAAAAATAAACTCCAAATGGATGAAAGACCTCAATGTGAGACAGGAATCCATCAAAATTCTAGAGGAGAACATAGGCAACAACTTCTATGACATCAGCCAGAGTAGTATTCTTGAAAACTATCAAAATGATTTAAAAAAAAGAAATTCTGTGCAACTGTCACAGCCTAGAAGGGCCTAAGGAGACATGACAACTATATGTAAATTACTCTCCTGGATGGAATTATGTAACAGAAAAAAGGATAGTAAGGAAAAAGTAAAGAACTTTGAATGAAGTATGAACCTTAATTAATACTTATGTATCAATATTGTTTTATTTGTTGTAACAAAAGTACTCTGCGAATGTAAGCTGTTAATTGAGGAAACTCGGTTTGGGGTATATGGGATCTCTTTTTACTATTTTTGCTCTTGAAATCTGGAACCATTTTAAAATAAGTAAGTTTAAATAATACTCTAACTGTGGGGCATCTGGGTGGCTCAGTTGGTTTTGCATCCGACTCCTGATTTTGGCTCAGGTCATGATCTCAGGGTCCTGAGATTGAGCCCCATCTGGGGCTCTGCACTGAGCTTGGAGCCTTCTTAAAATTCTCTCTCTCCCTCTGCCCCTCCCTCCTCCACTCATGCATGTGCATGCTCTTTCTCTAAAGAAATGATAAGTAAAGCAGTAAAACTCTAATTGAGATTAATTAAAAAAACACCTGTGTACTTGGGCTAACACCCTATCAAAATGCTCATTGTTCTCACTGGTCTATTGTAGAAGTCTTCCTCTTCCCACTCTTGTCTCCTTTCCAAGGAGTAGCCAGAGAAATTTTTTTTGTCTAAAAATAAATCAGAAATCACATCATTCTGGGCAAAACCCTAAAGTGGTTTTCTGTAATAACTTGGATAAAATTGAAATTAGTAGTAGGGATATACAAAAACCTTACAGGATCTGGTTGCTCATTTCATACCACTCATCTCCTACCATCCTTCCCCTAAGCCTCTCTTTGCTGGCTATACTGGCCTCTTGTTTTTCAAATATTTCAGTTTTTCATCATCACGGTTTTATTGCCTATGAAGCTCTTCCTCAGATTTTTGCATGACTTGTTACTTTATATATGTCACATGTTTGTTTACATACCATTCCTGGGAGAGGTTTTCCCTGACACCTTGATTTATCCTGCCCTCTTTCTCATCCCCACCCCCTTTTATTTTTGAAGTAAACGCTGTGCCCAACGTGGGGCTTGAACTCACAATCTTGAGATCAAAAGTTACATGCTCTACTGAAAGAGCCAGCCAGGCGCCCCATTTTTCATCCCTTTTTAACTCTTTAACTTACTTTATTTCTTGGTAGTGCTTATTACTGATCATTGTAGTATTTTGATAGTGCTTATTACTGATGATTATAATATTTATACTTATTTGTTCATTGTCCCCTTTTCTCCATTAATACAGTTTTCTTTTAAAATAGTATCAACCCTTCAAAAAACTTGTACGTTCACAATGGCAGGTCTTTGGCTTGTCTCCTTTATTCTACACCCCCACTGTCTACAGCAGTCTGGCTGATAAGTTAGTGAATGAATAGATGAAAAATCTTATTTTAATTAAGTGCAAGTTCTATGTGAGACAGTGGTGAGGTTGTCAGACGTACTAATACACACTTAAATTCCATTAATCCAAAAAGAATTCCTTAAAAAGAGAAAGAGAATAGACCCATTTTGCCATTGTTTTACCAACCTATTTCTGGAGCTCTTTGTTCAATCCTGATTATCACATTTTTAGATGGTCATGTACAAATTGAATTTGTCCAAATGAGTGCAATCAATTATAATGTGTTTAGAAACCATCAATTGAAGATTAAGGGAATTGGGCATAATTGTCCGGAAGACCTGGAGAGATATTGATATACTGTAGGTGTCTTGAAATGTTCATTAAAATTCTTTAGTAACTTTGAAAACCTATTATGTGCCAGGTTCTGTGTTCAGTCCAGGAAATGAAATGAGTAAACACATGAAGGAGAGAAAGATTGCTTGGATACACACCTTTTGCCTTCTAAGAGGGTTACTGACTCTGTTGGATGTTTTAGTTGAGAATATTTTGATGGAAACAATTTTTTAATAATAAATGCGCTGTTAATAGAATATTTCAAAACTCATATGAGGTTCCCTGACACATTAGAAATGCCTAAGCAGTGACTGCCTTGTTATCTTTTCTGGATGTTAGAGGAAAAATTCTTCATTAGGAAAAAGAAAAACTGAACCAGTTGCCTCTATATTTCTAATCTAAACTGCTATATTCTAGGGGATTATAGGTTTCATGCATGTGATAACATAAGGTATAAAGTAGAGTAATCCTGAGATTTTCCTTAGAAAAATGCCCCCATTTTTCCTACTGCCAGTCAAATGATTAACCATTATTTTCTCTGTGTGGCCTTCTGACATCCTCAGGTGCATGTAGTAGTTCAGCAGAGAAAAGATTTAGATGAACTATTGTTAAAATTCTTTATAAGGAAGCGGAGGAGGGCCAAGACTTGATTTATAATCTGGGCCCCTTGACATAGAAATAATGAAAGAAAAAAAGAAAGGCCTTAAAAATACTCTGTTCCTGCTCTAATTAGAGCTACAATCTCCCCTTCAAATGGGAAAGATAACTGAAAAAGATAACGACTACTTAACTTCTGCATAAATGTCCCATCCCTTCAACCTCCACTCTCAAAAAAAGATGCCCCTTAGTAGATAATACTGTTATTTTTAAAAAACTATTTTACAGAGTTACTTTTAAAAGAATTTTTGAGTGGTCAGGGAGGGAAATAGGGCACACAACTGAATAATCTCTATGGTTAGGGGAATATGAGAGTGGAAAGAGTGCTTTTGGTGCTGTTTGCCATTATGTCATTCAGGATCTCTGGGGAACAGGTGACATGTCCCAAAGAGTATCTGAAGAGTTTGGGTGGGTGGTGGGCATGGGTGTGTTTGAAATAAGTGGCTGTTTACAGAGAGGGGTGTCCAGGGTTCAGGGAAACAACAGGAGATGATTAAGTACTCAGTGTTGCAAGGAGACCTTTGCCACCACTAGGCCTGAAGGGGAAAGGCGGGGAAGTTCACCCTGAAATGACCCCCATGGAAACCATAAAACAAATCCTAGCACCTTTGTAGACCGATGAAGGTTCTAACCATTGTACTATGTCACCATTTCCTAGAGTGCTGTTCTTATTTGCATACATAGAAGGGTCTGCCAGTCCTAGGTCCTTCTTTCAGCTCATGAGAAGGGTAGAGACAAGGCAAATGGTTTGTATATAATGGAATGATCAGGATCTTTTCACATCATTTCTGTTTAGTGTGTTGCTGTGAAATTATTCATTCATTTAGCACATATTTATTGAATGCCTATTGCATGCCAGGATTTCTAGGCACTTGAAATATCAGGGAACAAAACAAAGATCCCTGTCTTTGTGGAGTGTGCATTTAGTGGAGGGGCACAAACACTAAAGAATAATAAATTCATTACTTATAGACTGTGTAAGGAGGTGATAAATGCTATGGAAAGAATTAAAACTTGAACAGGGTAAGGAGTAGTGGGAATGCTGGGGGAAGAAGGGTTACAATTTTATATAACGTTGTCAGACCTTGCTGAGATAATGACTTTTGAGCAAAACCTTGATAGCGGTGACAGAGTGTTAGCCATGCAGTTACCTGAGAGATGGGCCATCTAGGCAGAGGGAAGATCTATTGTACAGGACACAAGGGCATGCCCTCAGCACACTCAAGAAACAGGAAGGAGGTACATGTGTGACTGGAGTGCTATGAGTGCAGAGAAGGTTAGGACAGAGGTAAGAGGGGCCCAGATCAAATGGGGTTTTGTAGGGTGTGGTGAGCATTTTGTCTCTTACTCTGAAATGGAAGACATTACAAGTTTTGGTCAAGGGCGTGGATGATCTGACTTGCTTTCAAAAAATTTTTGGGCTACTCTATTGAGAATAGAGGAGAGGAGTCAAGAGTTGAAGCAGACAGTCTTGTTAGAGGCTACTGAAGCAATCCAGGTGACGGATGATGGTAGCTAGAACCATACCTCTTGGGGTCTCAAGCCCCTTTCAAAAGTCCACAGTGGCTTTGCATTTCACTCAGAGTAAAAAGCAACATATGGAACAATATGGTATGGAACTATAATAATGTCTAGTTAGTGGAATCAAAGTCCAAGTAGAATTATAATGTTGGAAAATAGTAACATTTTGGAGGAGTGCGTTTGGAGTTGGAGCATTTAGAGTCTTTGTACTGTACAGAGGGAAGGTAAAGAGATTGTAGTAATTATTTCACAGTATGTATGTATATAAAGTCATCACATTGTAACCAGAAACATAAATAATTTTTGTCAATATCTCAATAAAGCTAGAAAGTATTTTTAAAAATATTAGACGTGTGAAGATTTCATGTTTGCTCCACTTTTCAGAAAGACCACTGAATGGACAGAGACCCTATTTTTTGAAAAAGTAGAAGGAAAAAAAATAAATGAAGATAGAAAACCATGATAATCAATTTTTCAGAAAAAAAGGTAAAGACGGGACAGGGAGGAAATAGGAAAGCAGGAAGAATAGTAAGGACAATATAAAACTGTGAATTCCAAATGTGTCTCTATGTGTATATCACATTTTATGTAAATGGACTAACCTTTCCAGTTAAAAGTCAGAATAAGACTGAATTTAAAAAAGGATCTGGCTAGATTATGAGAGTCCTATCTAACTGAAAAACAAAAAACCCTGAAACACATAATCTTGTAAGTAAAAGGATGGAAAAACATAGACCATCCAACCATAAGGACACCTATAGCTTCATGAATATGGGCCAAACTAGATTTTAAGGTAAATAGGAATAAGTTCACGATATAGTAATAGAAGGATAAACTTGACAGGAAAATAGAGCTTATTTTTACTTGTATGCTGGTAATAGCATAGCTTCAACTACATACAGCAATGTGTCAACAAATAACATTCTTTTAATAGTTTATCAATTCAGCAAAAACCATTCTCCTCCAAACTGAAGAATATATGTTTTTTTTAATCCAAAACCATATGTGCATTGACCTCCTATTAGGCTCTTAAAAATGTATCACCAAATATCATGAATTATCTCCTAGACCACATTCTCCTATCACAGTGCAATTAAGTTGCAAAACAAATTTTTATATTAAAATCACCTCAAACTGCTTGTGCATAAAAAAGAAATATGGACATAAATAATACTAAATATATCAAAATTTGTGTCATGCAGCTAAAGCAGTGAGAGCAACACTTAACCTTAAGTGTGTATAGTAAATGAGAAAAAGTGAAATTATTTAATCCTCTAATTTAAGATGTTAGTGGAAGAACAGACTAAGCTCACAGAATGAAGAAAATAAATATAAAAACAAAATTAAATAGAAAGATACAGTGGCCAAAAGCCATTTATTGTGCTTTTGAAAAGACTAATAAAATTTACAAACCTCTGGCAAGACTGATGAAGAAAGAGAAGAGGGTACAAATAAGCAATAAATCAAAGATCTAAAACTGCAAATGCTAGCAAGTTCAAAAACTTAGTTAAAATGGACACATTGCTAGAAAAGTATTACCAAAAGTGGGTCAAGAAACACCTCAACGGTCCTAGAACTGCTTAAAAAAAAAGTTGAATCATTAAATGTAAAAACTCTTCCTGTCAAAAAACCCACAAGGCCCAGATGATTTCCACACACTGCAGGAACTGATAAATCTAATCTTTCACAGATCCCCCCCCCCATTCCCCAACTCATTTTATGTGGCGGGTATAACCAGGCTCCCTGTATTAATAAGGACTATGTAAGGGGAAAATTGCAGGGCAGCCTCATTCATGAATATGGATATGAAAACCATAAGCAAGTTATTAACAAATGAAGCCAACAATGCATAATATTCATAATATGTCATGACTAAGTTGAGTTATTTTAGGAACACCAGGTTGTTTCAACATTAGAAACATCTAATAATGTAATTCACTACTGTATCACATAAAAGATAAAAAACATAATCATCTAGGTACATGCAGAAGGTAGATTTAATAAAATTCAATTCATGATAAAAATCTCTGAGCAAAATAAGTATCAAAGGGAATTTCCCAACCCGATAAAGGGTGCTACAGAATATCCAAGGCTTGCTTAGTCATGATGTGTAGTCCAGACAAGACTGCCCGCTCGCATTCGAGGTAGTGGGGGTCCTAGGCAATCCGTTTCAGGTAGTGGAAGCAAAATAAAATAAGATTGTAACTGGACACGCACAATTACCATTCTCAGATGGTTCGATTTCTACATAGAGCATAAAAGAACCTACAGACATACTTTGGAAATAAATCAGGCCATTTAGCATGGTGACAGCTGTGTGTAAATATACTGCAGCAATCAGAAAATAAAATAATATGAAAGAAAAGATAGTAAGTTTGAAGTTTTCAAACTTGGTGAAGGAGCCCAGGTGGCTAGCCTCACCCCCACCCCCGCCCCAAGTTCAGTTCTTTAGAAATCACAGAAAAGGGAGTGAGCATGGATTAGAGAGACTAACATAAAATCTGCGGGCAACCCTTGGTGAGCCTGAAGGCTATTGGTTAGGTGGTGGTAGGCTGGAGCCAGGGTCAGCAGGTGCAGTAGTGGAATGACAGTTTGGAGAGAAAGATTTGTGGTGGACTTCATGTCTCTAACCTCCCTTGCCTAGAGAAGACTGCTGCTTGTCTCTTCTCCACCTGAGACACAAATCAGCAGTGATGCATCAGGCTTGGTCTTTGTACAGAAGTATTATGGTAGCGTCATAGCACTGCTAGGGGATGAAGAACCAATGAAAATAATTGTAACTATCCCAGCATCTCTCCGGGAACTTCTCCACTGCTTCCCGGCCAACCCACAGGACTGCAGCATTGCTCCTTCAAAGTGTTGGTAGGAGAATCCTCAAGCCTGGTGGAGAGGCAGCCCTGGAGGTAGGCAGAGGGAGTATGGGCGTTTGGGAGGCAGTCAATTAACTCACCTCTCCCTTGGAATAACTTTTTTTGATACATGTTGGACCTTTTAATTATAATTTGCCTGTCTTTGCATCTCTGTTATTGTCAATTCTATCTCTATAGTGCCTTGTGCCTTATTTTTCCATTTTCTGTCTTAATTTTTAGTGTTAATTTAAAAATTCTTCAGTTTTAATTTTTCCGTTCTGTATTCCTGCTAACTCTCACCAGTGGTGATTGTTTGCTATTGTGTTTTATAATTTTGGATTGTAAACTAATAATTAGCAGACTTGGTCTCCCTGTGTCCCCCATGAGAGTCCTGTGATGGGTCATGGAAGCATTCCTCCACAACAGTTTTTATAGTTTTTTGCCTTTGCTTTTGTTGGGAGTCCTGGGATATCAGCATCCCAGGACCAATGTTTACTGTTGATTTCTCACTTTGGAGATTTCTAGCTTGTATGGGCTGTAAAGACTTGAACTTAAACCTTCATGAGATTTGCAGAGCAGGAGAAACACCCTCCTTAATCTTCCGTACTGGTGGGCAGACTTTTTCTTGCAGATCCTTTACTGAAGGTGTAGTTCTTCCAAGTTCGTGGATTTCTGAGTCTCCTTTCCATCTTGTTCTTTTTAAAGGCTATTCATAAGGTCTTACTGGCTTTCTTTTTTTTACAAGGGCATTATGATTTAATCCCCTTAATTACTAGAACTAACAACTACCCCTACTTCCATTTGCTTCCATTTTAGATACACAGTAAATATTTATCAGATGATGAGTGAATTACAGTTGATACAGGGCAGCATGGGAGGCAAATGAAGATATTTTGGGAAAAATATGTCTCTTGGGTCTCTCAATCAAATGTTAAACGTTAGTTTCTCACTAAACATAAGATTATCTTTGCAGTGCATTTCTTTTTGGGATGGAGGTGTCTTGAGACAGTATCTTCAATTGTATACCCAGAGTTTGAGCACCACACAGGCATACTAAATAGAATACTCACTATGAGTTCACTAAGCAGAAAAATGGTTGGTTTTCTTGATAAATTCTGATAGCCTACAGCTCTTCTCAAAGAAATAAAATTTTTGGAGTAATGAGAAAGTTACATATTTGAATTATTCCAAGTTGTAATTCAAATACAACCAACAACAATGAAAAAGTTAAATTCAGCCGGGGTGTGTGTATTTCCAGGTAATGCAGCCCAACTTTGACATACTACTCTGTATAAATACCTTAGAATTTTGAATGCCCGACTGATAAACATACAGTTTATAAAATTTAATATCAAATAATACAGGTGAAAATTTTAATTGGTGTCATTTTTTCAGATATAATCTACACATTTAATAGTATTGTGACAAAAAACTCATAGTATTTTATTTTTACTAAATATTGTATATATGTTACTTAAATGATGTTTCTCTGTTCTCAGCATATTATTTTAGAACTAAACTCTCTGTGCTACATTTTAATGGTCAAAAATGTGGAACTAATCTCGATCTAAGCAGTTCTTTTCTTTTCAGCTGTTTTTTTAATGTTTTTCATGAGTCCCTGTCTTTATACTATGATTCTGTTTATAAACACAGTTTTAAGTAACCTAAAGCTAGAACATGGAGCATAAATTGTGATGTTGCTGTCACACTAAAATGAGGGCTACACATGAAAAAGTGTTTTATCCATTTAAAATGGCATTTATTTGTAAAATTATATGCTTTATTAAATCATTACAATTTTAAAATTTGATTTAATTGCAAGTAACACTCACAGGCATATCACAGTCTTCATGATTTATAAGACATTTCTGTCTCTAGGAAAGGAACCATGCTAAAATAATGTAACTCCAGCCTGTGGTGAGTCATAGGTTAAATGATGCCTGGATTGCTGCCAATATATAGATTTCTATCAAATTTATATCCTCCTCTCTGTTGATCCCTCAGATGAGTATGTATTAGGTCAGTAAGGAGGCTTTGTATGGCTACAGTTGTGATTCTGAATCCTATTGATAAAATTGGTCAGAATTGGTTGGAATTAACCAAACAGGGCTAGGGTAAGAACGTGACTATCTAACCACCATGGACACAGATACCTGGGTTTCATTAGTGTGCTATGGAAGTGATAAGGCTCTAGAAACAAGAAAGAATATTTAAGATGGCCTCTGGGGGGTGGGTGCAGATGGGGAGGTAGGGTTGGAGTGGGAGCAGGGAGTATGCCCATTGTCTGGGAATCACTTATTTAGTAGGTCAGTGGTATGATGACTTCAAGACTGTGTGTATTTGCGACGTCGGAATTGGAATGGCTTGTTGATTAAGTTATTTTAGCACTTGCAATTTCTTCACAGGCTTTGCTCATAGATCTCTGAAATAAGTGACATAAGATCTCTAAATTCGGCTGCTAGTCCTAATGGCAGCTGCTAACTTTCATCCTAAATGGGAAATAATTTTAGGGGGGAGTGGTTTGCTGAGAATATTCAGTAAATCAACGTGAGATTTACTCTATTATCCAGATGAAGCCACCACCTTTTGTGCTACCACTAAAAAAAAAAAAATCTTAAAAAATGGCTGCCTTAATAATGGCTAGGGTTTTTTCCTCTGTGAACCGACGGTTTTATGTTGGATGTTGGTTGGTTGGTCGTTGGAGAAAGAGCGGTATGAGCATTTCCTGCCCTTTGCTGATAATGTGGACGTAAAAGCGAGCACAAGTGAGCCGTCACCATCACAGTAAGCATACCTATACCCTGTTAAAGAACTATGAGGGACCACAAACTCAGAACCAAATAACTTGTGGCTAAGGATCCTGGGCCCATTTCTTTCCTTTTACTGAATCAAACCGCTGGTGCTCATGAGTGAAGGAGATAGATAATGTTTTTGAAGTAGTTAAGTCCTGCGTTTCAGGGAAGGGGTCAAAATTATCTAGCTTATTCAACCACTGGTGCCTAGAAACAGGATTTATTTAACCCATTTTATGTCACTGACCTAAGATAGTCGGAAAGTTTCATACCCGCCAGTATTTGTAACTTCTATAGATGATCTCGCATGTCATATTTGCTCTCTAAAGAAGCGAATTAGAAATTCATAAGAATTAACTAGACAAATTAGAAGTAAAGGTAACAAAAAGTTCAGAAAAACCTAAGGTAGTTTTATAGAATAAGAACTAGAAGTCACTGTGATTCTTGTTTGCAATAATCTGCCTTTATAACAATTTTTTTTGTAAAATTTCACACAAAGTTCAGAAAAACCTAAGGTAATTGTATAGAATAAGAACTGGAAGTCACTGTGATTCTTGTTTGCAAAAAGTTGCCTTTATAACAATGTATTTTTTGTAAAATTTCACACAAAGTAGACTTTTACCCTCATTAAAGTATACTATATTTTAAGAGACTTCAGACAAGTTCGGTATATTTTTAAAAATCTAGATGCTGACTCATTTTCTTTTAAACCTTCAAACCTTTTAACTTAGAAAACATGCTGCTTAAAGGAAATTTCATATTTGCTCTAGCTCTTTCAAAGCAGCTTTGTGTAGGTAGGAGACAGAAATTTGAACTGCAGTAAACATATGGCGTTTAGCAGGTAATTGGCTTTTCACCCTTAACCGTGGCAGTCTCCTCCATATATGGTACTATATTTTATTAACCTAATTTAAAGTAGGGGTGTTCTGGGTTATCATTTACACAGATTAAAGTTCCCATCTAATGTACAAGTGACTTAAGGCACATTGACTTACATAATAGCTATTAGTCACAGGCTTTATGGTGGTCTTTCAGCCAGAAAATAGAGCTGCAGCTCTTAAAAGAAAACACATATATAGGTATTACTTGAGGAATCACTGGGCTGATATTAAGACTTCCCTTCACTCAGTGTGGCGGGGGCGGGGGGGGGCTCTAGAGGCCCAGCTCAGCGAGCCTTGCTGGTTGGTTGCCCTTATCCCAGGAAGGAGCAACAGCCTACCCTTCCCCCAATCAGCTCCTTCAAATTGCAAGCAATTGATAGTTTGTTTTCAGAGAGGTAAGTGTTTTAACGGAAAAATTAGCAATCAAAACTGTTCTTCACATTGAGCAAAAACAGCATTTTAAGAGTGCGCAGTCATTCAAATTGAGGACTACATCCTGTAACCTTTTTCAGCTGGACTAAATTAAATATGTAACATCCCCAGGAGCAATTTCTGAGAACAGCATTCGACTTTACCTTGACTACTGAATCGTTAAAACACATGTGGAAACATTCCATATTACTTTGATCTGACCCTTTGGCAGTAAATGGCCACCTCCTTGCAACTTATATTGAAGTCTATTTCTCAAAAATAATTTACTCCCACCCGGTCTGCCTTGAGGCATTTTCTCATGTGTTCAAAAACATTGACACGTGTCCCTGGATTAATGTAAGATCCGTAGTTTTTCTTCTTTTGAGTCTGCGGCTGCCAATTTCTTATTCTTTCATCTGCGTGATATTTAAGTGCTAGTGACTTAAAAACTTGAGTTCTGTGGATTTAAAGAGGGGGAATATAGGCTGTTTGCCCTTTAATTAGTGAACTTTTAAATATCCCTCCTTTGTTTCCTAAATGAGCAGAGTATAAAAATGGCACAGATTTCATCAGTCCTGGCTTAAAGGAAAACTAATTGCTGATATTCTTTTCTTCCTGAAAATCTTCCTTATTGCTTAGAAACTAGTCTAAATTCCATAATTAATAAGTATTTCTAAATAAACACTCCTCAAAATGAACAAAGCAGTTACGTAAAAACTAGATTAATTATTAGATCAGTATAACGCCATGAAGGAAGTACATCTGGATTTCAGCAGAGCCTTTGGTAAAGCCTCTGATGATATCCATTATGGCCCCTCACTGAAGACCACATCTACATCCTCAATAAGAATCTCTTGTCTCCTCCCTGAGTCCTCCTTGTTCTTCTTTTCACTAGACTCTTACTGTCCTCAATTATTACAAATAAAAAATAAAAACGTGTATTACAAATAAAATAAGGAGTGGTGTTGAACTATTGGATGGCTAAGGAGAAGATAGGCAGACTGAAGCACACAGAGGGAAAAAATGAAAGATGAAGATAAAAGTGTAAGAAACATGTAGGACATGGTGAAAATGGGGATTGTCTGCTATATGGGGGCATTACTCAAGCAAGAGTTTGGATGGAGGAGCCAAAGTCTGAAAACTTCCCGCAGACAGAGAATTAGAGTCAGAAGAAGTACTTTTATGTATTTTAAAAAATATTTTATATGGAACAAAATTAGCTCTTTTAATATACCATTTATATTTTTAATATTTTAAGATTTAATTTGATACAAGAAATGAGGGATTGTTTTTTTAAATCAATAATCAGTTTTCCCAACATCACTTATTATGTATTCTTCCCTCAAAATATGATATGCTACCTTTATCATATATAAAATATTACATATTTTGGTGTTTCTGAGCTTTCTGTTTCCTTGATCCTTATGTATAATCCAGCAATGGCTGGATTTTTAATGGGGATTTATGTTATAATAATTAACAGGATAAGTCCATCCTTATTCTTCCCTATCAAGAAATTCTTGATTTTTAGTGTGCATTTATTCTATGAATGGATTTTTTTTTATTTATTGAGAGCACTCGAGAGCAGGGTGGAGGGAAGGGAAGAGGGAAAGGAGAGAGAGAGAGAGAGAGAGAGAATATTAAGCAGGCTCCACACTCAGCATGGAACCCGTCAGGG
Source organism: Ailuropoda melanoleuca (assembly GCF_002007445.2). NCBI lineage: Eukaryota > Metazoa > Chordata > Mammalia > Carnivora > Ursidae > Ailuropoda > Ailuropoda melanoleuca. Next base: position 19,307,763 of record NC_048238.1, on the reverse strand, counting down.
GGCTCAATCTCATGACCCTGAGATCATGACCTGAGCTGAAATAAAAAGTTAGACACTTAACTGACTGAGCCACCCCAGCGCCCCTGAACTGATCTTTAAAATTGTATAGTCAATGTAAGCATAGTCTGTTGAAATTTTTATTGTAGTTGACCTTACAAGTTCATTTGGGGAAAAGTGCAATTTTGAAACTGAATATTCCTATAGAGAAACATGGTATAACTTTCTCTCTATTCAGTATACATTTGTATTTCTAAGTAAAGTGTTATCATTCCTTTCTTACCTGTTTTACATGTTTTTGTTTTATCTCTTCCGAACTATTGTATGTATTTTATTCCTAAGTAGAACTTAATATCATATTGTCTATATTTTTTGACTGGTTATTTCTGGTATACAGGAGAGATTGTTTTTAATAATTTGTAACTTGCTACCTTACTGAATGTCTTATTAGTTTTAATTGTTTTTAGATGATTCTTTTGGAATATCTAGAAAGATTATATCATTTGCAGCTAATTATTGTTTTGTCTGTTTTCAGTATTTAAATCTCTTGGTGCTTTTACTTATCATATGCCACTTTCTAGAACTTATGAGACAATGTTGAATAAAAATGGGAATTGTTAGCCCTGAATTTTTCATAAATTCTGTCATTCATTTATTCAAAATATGTATTAAGTGCCTATTATATTCTAGACTATAAGGTTAATGCAATGCCAGTAAAAATTCCAACAATATTTTTCATATTGACCAAATGACTTTAGAGGTCATTTCAAAGAACAAATGCACAGGCCGTGAGGGAAATTCACTGATTAAAACACAAAAAAATCTTTACATTTACACATGAATTACCATAAGAGGAACTTACATTCTAGCAGAGGGAGACAGTCAACAGAAAACAGTAAATACTTATATATTAATAAGTGATAGGGTTATGAAGAATACAGAATTGAGTAATGCAAAAGAGTGTGTGGGCTGAAAGTGCTATTTTATACCTGGAAAAGACCTTTCAGAGGAGGTGACATTTGAGATAAAATTTGTAAGAGGAAGAGGTAATCATATGAATATCTGGTGAAAGAGCATTGCCGGAATGAAATAGAACAAGTATGTCATGTTGAAGGGACAGGAAGGTTAGTGTACCCAGAGTGTGGTTGGTGTGTGAAAAAAGGCAGATTTTGGGGTCCAAGGGTTAGAGTGCAGGCACTCGGTGCTCTTTTAACTACAAAGGGAAGCCACTGGAGAATTTTAAGCAAGAGAAAGGTACAATTTGGTCTTTAAGAATGCTCTGGCTGCTGGATGAAATGGACAATAGAGGATTGATAGTAGAAACAGGGAGACTAACGTGAAGGGTTTGCAATAATCCAAATGAGAAGAGTTGGTCATTTAAGCCACGTTGTAAGCAGTGCTCATAGGAAAAGTGGTCCGACCAGCATACATTTTGGCATTAATGCCAATGGGACTTGCTGATAGATGTCTAGCTACAATTAATAGGTTGCAAGTTAGGATGCCTATATGGAAGGTGCATAGATCTTTGGCATAAGTAACTGGTTGGACTGTGGCACCAATGAGTGGGCAGGGAGAGACTTGAGGAGAAGGGCAAAAGCCAATAGTTGTGTTTTACAAGTGTTAAATAGCAAAATGAGAAAGGTTGAATCATCATGAGAAGGTTATGAATCATCAGCATTCAGAAGATCTTGAAAGCCAATGGCAGCTAAGAGTATCAGGCACTGTTATTAGGCACTAGGGATACAGTGCTGGGCAAAACTCAACATGGCTTTTACTCTCATAGTGCTTATGATCTAGTGTAGTCTAACTTCGTTTCCAGTGATGTTGCTGCTGCTGCTAATTTTTTCCATTTAACATAATGATGGGGGTGGCTTTTGGTTTCGAGAGATAAGTTTTTAATGTTAAGCAAGTACTTTCCAATTCCTAACCTACAAGATTTTATTTTAAAATCAAGAATACTTCTTGAATTTTATCAGATGCCCTGTCAGCTTCTATCAGGGTGATCATAAATTAACAGACATCCAAAAGTTAAACCAATTTTGCATTTCTGAAGTAAACCAATTTTGGTCATGGTGAATTACTTTAAAATCCTCTGATGGGTTGACTTTGCTATTAGTTGATTGAAGGTTTTGCTTCCATGCTTCCGTCCTCCCACTGTCTTAGGATATCTGGATCCCAACTCTTCTCCCTTGAATATTATTTAACTTAAAAATTTCACCTTTCCTTGATCAGTTTTGCCAGTTTAAAATTGTACTTGAAAAATCACCCATTTCATGAAGGTTTTTAAATTTATTAGAATAAATGTAGTATTCATATAATATTGAAAATCTCCATTCTTGTAGTTATATTGTTTCTGACTTCTCATGTTACATACTTGCAGTTTCTCTTTTCTCTGTCAGATTCCCCAGATGCTGGCAATTTTATTGGTTCTTTAAAAGCATTAGCTCTTGGTTTTCTTTATCAATTCTCTCCCCTGTGATTTTATTTTGCTTTCTAATTTTAAAAAAATTTCCTTTTTTGGTCTGTTTTGCTATGATTTTTCTGAATTTTTGAATTGACTTATTCATTTATTTTCACATATTTATATAGAAGTAAAATACTGAAGACTTTAAATAGTTATCTGAGTGAGCTTTGCCTACATCTGTTATATATATATGCTTCTCAGTGTCATTAAATTGTAAACAGTTTACACATGAAGTTTGCCTTCTATTTTAGTTGCAGTTACTCTAGAGAATGTTTCCTTTGTCAAGTGGCTGGAATTCCTTGTTCCTAATGTCCACTTTTTTTTTTAAGATTTTATTTATTTATTTGTCAGAGAGAGAGAGAGAGAGAGAGTGAGAGCACAAACAGGGGGAGCAGGAGGCAGAGGGAGAAGCAGGCTCCCCACTGAGCAAGAAGCCTGATGCGAGTGGATCCCACAGGAGCCTGGGGTCATGACCTGAGCCGAAGGCACACGCATAACTGACTGAGCCACCTAGGCATCCCACTAATGCCCCCTTCTATAAAAAGTTCTATAAGTAAATTTATTGAGATCCTATATGTTCTTCTTTTGGTAAATATTCCATAGATTTTGAAAAAGAGAAAAGATGGTTATTCCTTGCTTGTAGGACATAAAATTTTTGACACTGATACTTAAAGTGAATCTCATTATTTATAGTATTTAGGGTCACTGTTCTTAATTTTTTTGCTTATTTGATTTGCCGACATATTAGGGAGGTATATTGAATTCTTGCATCATCATGGTATTTTATTTTTAAGGTTTCCTCTTTTTTCAAACATTTTCACTTTATATATCTTGAAATACTCATTTCTCCCTTTCCATTGGTTGGCTACCAATGGAAAATTGTGTGTATTTCTGGTTGTCACTTTTAAGAAAAACAATCCTTAAATGGATCATAATTAAAAAGGAGTAATCAGAGTGGTCATGGAACTCACGCCATGTTGCTCAGTGACTACTGAAAGGAAATGGATAGGCTGGTGATGGGAATTAAGGAGGGCACGTATTGCATGGTGCACTGGGTGTTATACGCAAGTAATGAATCATGGAACATTACATCAAAAACGAGGGATGTACTGTATGGTGACTAACATAATATAATAAAAAATATTATTATTAAAAAAATAAAAGGAAATGGATGCATTTCATTTGGATGTCAAATGGACGTGACTGTTTTCCATATGCTGTTTTGCAGCAAGGTTAAGTTTGATCTGAATAACTTCAAAGAGCAGAACTGCAAAATGTTTGGAGAGAGAATAAGGAAGCTGATTTTGTCTCAGTTTAAGGACGCTATTCTGGTACATTAGTTACAAATGGAATTAAAAGCTGCTGGAGATAGTAAAATTCCTGTCACTGAACTGAACCAGCAGATGCTAATGCCTACTTGCCAGGTTATTAGGGAAGAATTCAAGTGTTGGCTCAAAAGTTAAGATTAGAAGGTTATCACTCTGTGTTTTTGAGGAGGCTTGTTATTCATCATTTCGTGTCTCTCATTTATACCTTCTTGTATGTAAAAATCTGATTAGATATTTTAAAAGGCTCAACTTAGTATTGTTGGTCAAATCTCTTTTGTGTCCTGTCTGTGACCTCCTAGTACAGCAAACAAGGACAGAGCGTATACAGAGCTCCTCCATCCACCTGGCATGATTGGCAGAATCTGAAAATGGCAGTCACTCTGATTATAGAATCAAAGAATGACAGCAATAAATGGGATTTTAAAGACCATTTAAACTCACCTCTCAGTCACACAGATCAAAGGGCTCAAAGCCATATTTCTCATTATAAAAGTCATATTCAGTTTATTTTTAAATCTGCCATTTTTTTCACATGATATTGTTCTTAGTGTCTAATATATATTTTAATCCTTTAAAAGCATTTTTCAATTAACTCAAAGATACTGTGGTCTAGTCGTATTTTTTCATGCCTTATTTCCTGCTTATTTTTCTCCTATGAGGCCATGATGAATCATGTTGTTTAAAAAATTTTCTCAACATGTTCAGAATTTTTTTCAATGGGAATTAATATTTCTGGGCTATCGAAACATACGCACAGTGGTTTTCTGGTCGCATCTGCTAGTCACCCCAGAGGTATTACCAGATCAGGACTAATTTTTATGTTACTATCTCAGTTTAGAAAATCCAGCATCACTAGGGAGAGCACATTTAGAATCTTAAATCCATGGTGCGACACCATCTTGAAATCTCAGTTTTTTCATGAGACTTTTTTTTTTTTTAGATTTAGAGTCAGAAGGCTGATGCAATTTTTCTTGCCATTTTCCTGAGATGGTGGAGTGGGTCCTTCCCTGCATATGCAGCCCTTTTTTTTGAGGGTTCTGGTTTTATTTTAAAAAAAAAGGTGTCAACACCAAATTCCTGACTTGTACCCATCTAAGCCTTAATTTATTGTCTTATTCATGGATTAAAACTGAAATGCTATATATCAAGACTATATGAAAAAAATCTTACAAATCAGTAATAAAAGCTAACCAACCCAATGTAAAAAAAAAAAAGACAAAATACAGTGGGCTCTTGAACAACACAGGGGTTAGGAGCACCAAGCTCCCTCCCCACTGTGGTAAAAAAATCCATGTATTACATTTTGATTCCCCCGAAACTTAACCACCAACAGCCGACTGTGAAGCTTTGCCGACTAATACATATTTTTGTATGCTCTATGTATTATATCATACAATCTTAAAATAAGAGAAGAGAAAATATTAAGAAAATAATAAGGACAAGAAAATACATTTACAGTAATGTGCAAAAAAAGTCTGCATATAGGTGGAACTGTGCTGTTAATCTCTGTGTTGTTTAAGGGTCACCTGTATTTGAACAGACACTTGCCCAAAGGAGATGTATAAATGGCTAAAAATTTGGGCAAAAATATGCTCAAATCAGTATTCACCAGGGAGGTGCAATTTAAAGCCACACCTACTTAAAATGGGTAAAATTCAAAAGGTTAATGATACCAAGCATTAACAAGTATGTGGAAGACCTGGAGGTCTCACCTGTTGCTGGTAAAATGTGAAATGGTATATAGCACCATTTCCATTTTGTTGATTGTTTCTTTTGATGTGCAGAAGCTTTTTAGTTTGATGTTCAACTCACTGACTTTTGTTTTTGTTGCTTGTGCTTTTGGTGACATACCAAAAAAATCATTGCCAAGACTGATATGAAGGAGATGTCCCCCCATGTTTCCTTTTAGGAGTTTTATGGACCCAAGTCATATGTGTACATCTTGATTCCATTTCAGATTAATTTTTGTAAATGATAGAAGATAGGGGCTCCAATCTCATTCTTCTATATGTGGTTACACAGTTTTCCCACAACCATTTATTTTAGAGACTATCATTTCCCCATTGTTACTCTTTCTGGGCTCTCCATTCTGTTCCATTGGCCTGTGTATCCATTTTCATGGCAATACCATACTGTTTTGATCACTATATCTTTGTAGTATAGTTAGAAATGAGGAGTTGTGATGGCTCCAGGTTTTTCTCAGCATTGCACTGGCTATTTGGGGTCTTTCGTGGTGGCATACAAACTTCAGGATTATTTTTTTCTGTTTTTGTAAAAAAAAAATACCATTGGAATTTCATGAGCATTGCACTGAATCTACAGATGGCTTTGTGTAGTATGGACACTCTAACAGCATTATTCCAATCCATGGACACAGGGTATCTTTCTATTTGTGTCTTCTTCGATTTCTTTTATCAGAGCCTTGTAGTTTTCCTTGTACAGATCTTTTACCTTCTTGGTTAAATTTGTTCCTAATTTTTTATGGTATTTTGAATGGGATTTTTCCTTTATTTCTTTTTAAGATGTTTTGTTGTTAATTTCTAGAAATGTTTCATTTTTGATGAGCATTTCTAGGTGTTAGTGCAGGAGTAATTTCACATTATCCACATAGCTAGTTTCAGAAATTGCAGAGTCCTGTGACTTTTGTCTTTGTTAGTTTTGCTAAATGGTGAGTTTATCATGGGAGTTAACTTTTATCCCAGCAAAATATCCTAGCTGATGGATATTTTATGTTGGAAGAACACAAAGAGGACAGTAATACTTATTTTGTGCTTATTGTTTGTTGGACACTAGATGTTCTAGATGCTTTCACATCTGATGGCTAATTAAATTCTCATACCAACATTTAGACTAAGTATTATTATCTACATTTATATGTTCAGAAACTGACTTAAATAGACTGACTTTCATTGATTCCTCCTGGCAACAAATGCAATCTGGAATGCAAACCAAGCCTTCTGATTCCAAGCCCAGTTGGTTTTGTTTGAGGTTGCAAATGTATCATATCCTTAATATTTATCATTCATAAAATTAAAGTATGAACATATTTATTATTGAAAAATACTCTTAAAGACATTGTTGATAATGTTTAAAAAAACATTGTTCATAATATTGTTTGATTCCCTTTATATTATAGCTCTGGTAAAAAAGTCATTCAAATTGAATAAAAGTAATATGTTTATCCCTTTTTAAAACCTAGAATAAAATGATGGTTGCTTAACTTGCCCTCATATTTGGAAAGGATTCTCATGACTCCTGCCTAGGATGAGGTTTCCCTAGCTGGGGTTATGTGTGGTAGTCAACAGTACAGATTTATGACCTCGGTGCGAACATAAGAAAAAGGGCAACTGTTGTCTGTGTCCCAGGTAAAGTGTATCTGGAAATCCAGGAAAAACCTTGAACATAACACTTTGGGTATTCAACAGTGGACTACAATGCTTAAAATAGTTATAGGATAGAGCCTGGGAATAATCCATGAGTCATCATACTTGGAGGGAGGGGGCCTTTTATGCAACACCTGCTATTAAATCCAGGGATGAAAGGGAAATTTTACAAGTACCAAACTTTTAAAGGTAAAGATTGTGTAACCTTCATGTCCTTCAGGCCTTGATTGACCAAAAGTTCAGCATTAAATTTAGTGCTTGTATTAAAGTAACTCTATTAGGCCAGTATATTTGCAAGGAGGTAAGTGGGTAGCAGATCACGGAAAATCTCATGGTAACAGACTAAGACGTTAGGATTTTGTCCTGAAGTCGATGGTCAATTACTGTATTAATTGAGGGAATGGTATGGTAATTTGTGCTTTGACAATTATTCTATGCCATTTTGAAGGATAAATTGGAGCAAGAAGACCCAGAAAGCAGTAAGACCAATGAAAAAGGTTTTGCAGTAATATTTTGAAAAGGATACAGTCTTGACCTGAGGTATTGGCAGAGGTCATAAAGATAGTCAGTGGAGGATAAAAGAGAGATAAGACTCAAGATTTTAGACTGTGTAGACTGTATAGTAGATCTCGGCACTATTTAAAAAGGATTAAGGAATGCAGGCAATTGAGTATGGATGCCCACCCACGTATAACCTAGGAGTGCATTAAAAAGCCTTCATTTTGGTGATCCAGGCCCTCTTTCAAGAAGAGAGTAAAACATTTCTCTAATTTTAACATGTGTATGTAATAACTGGGGATCTTGATACTGTGGATTCTAACTCATTTGGTCTGCATTTCTAACATTTTCTCAAGAGATGCTGATGCTATTAGTCCTCAGAACTCACTTTGAGTAGAAGGTTCTAGTCATCTACTGAGCTCTGAATGCTCAACCTTTGTTTTCATCTTCTCTGGTTTTCTATTTGTTTCATACCAGACTTTGGCTCTTTTCTTCTCTGGGTCCCTTTTTTTGATCAATAGCTGACTTTAAATGTCAGTTTATGGCTTCACAATGTAACTCAACTTAATCACTGTTGTCTTTTGACATTAGTTAGAGATTTGGGAATTGTCGCACATGTGTTGTAGCAGATTCTGTAAGTGTCCTGTCCATGTATCCCTGGGCCTTGACATTGCACTGCAGACTTCTACTTGTATTTTTATGGCAAAGGATTTTTCTTAGTGTCTAAAGCCTATTCTGTCCATCCATGTTCCTAGTAAAGTAGAGTAGTCAGGCCAGGAGCCCTTGACCAAAGGCTGATGAGAATTGGTCAGTAACTACCTAAGCTCCCTCACCTCTCAAGTTGGATATCTCTGAGGCATGCCTTCTTAAGTTCCCCCAGTGGGCTTTGGATCCAGTTACCCCCAGTAGTGATATGCTTGTAAATTCACTCTTTATTGGCTATTTTCCTTTTCCTGTCTCACTTTTCTCCTCCTCTGTCGATGTTTCCCAGGATCACCTCCCAAATATATTGCTTCTTTGAAAAATCCAAAAGCACATTTGGTGGTTAAAGCTGAGTACATAAATGCACTGACCAGGAGAGAGTGTGTGGAGTGAAAGAGACAGTGTGTGAGGGCGGAGGCATGGGAAATATATGATATATAGCTGTATGTCAAATAAAATAATATCAGAAAAGCAGCAGCCAGAGAGGTACAATGAAACTTAGAGTAGTCCTACTTTGCAACTCAATTCTTTCTCCTAAGCTACAGACATATACCCAGCTACTGTTTAGCTAACTCAGCTTGAACATACAGGTTTCTGTGAAGGAACTTGAGGGTCATTCTTAATTTCTCCCTCTCTATTACTGCTCATATCCAACAAACCACTAAACACTATTACTTCTACATCCTAAATAGCTATTCAATGCAGTCATCCACTTCTCTTTATTCTTTACTGCCACTACCCTAAGTTGAAGCCACCATCAAATGCCTCCAAACTTTTCCCTCTGCCTCCTATTTTAACCCCTTTATTTCTGCACAAGTTGGCCGCACTGATCACATGTCACTCTGCTGAAGGCTCTTCAGGGCTTTCCGTTCCTCACTCTGAATGAATTCCAAACTCCCTAGCATGGCAGATGTGCTCACACCTCCATCGTCTTCTCTCACTGCTTTGCTCCTGATACTCTATGCTCTAGCCGTTTGAGCTACTGAAGTTATTCCAACTCTGTATTCTCTCTTGCTCCTGGGCTCATGCACATACTATTTCCTTTCCCCAAATACCTCCCTTGACTAATTCTTCCAGACTCCATTTAAATGACACCTCCTCTAGGAGTCTTTGTTAACTTCCAAAGTCTGGGACTGGAACCCCCCATTATTGCAATTTTTTTCTTACTGTTTTGTGACATTATCACTTTGCACTATAGTTATCTGGTAGCTATTTTTTTTTTCAACTAGATTCTAAACTCCCTTGAGCTTAAAGACTTTTTTTATTTTCAAGATTTTATTTGTTTTGGGGCTCCTGGGTGGCTCAGTCCTGTAAGCGTCCCTGCTCAGCAGAGAGCCTGCTTCTCCCTCTCCCTCTGCCTGCAGCTCTGCCTACTTGTGTTCTCTCTCTCTCAAATAAATAAATCTTTACAAAAAAGATTTTATTTACTTATTTGAGAGAGGGAGAGAGATAACAAGAGATAGAGTATGAGCAGAGGGAGAGAGGGAGAAGCAGACTCCCTGCTGAGCAGGGAGCCCAACCCAGGGCTCTATCTCAGGACCCTGGGATCATGACCTGAGCCGAAGGCAGACACTTAACCAACTGAGCCACCCAGGCACCCCTCCTAAAGACATTTTTAAAAAAATTGTATTCCCACTGCCAGTCGTAAAGGAAGTGCACAATACTTTTTTGAATGAATGAAATAAATGACTTAGTAGCTTCAAATGCTAGAGAGAGGATTCAAGCAAGACAAGACTGAAAATGACAAGATAGTTTCTGCACCTAGGAAGTTATCAATGTCTTCAGCCAGAGCAGCTGTATTTCCATATGTGGTATAGTATTTGTCAGGCTTTTGTGGTAAGTTTTGAACTGTAGAATTAAGATAACAGAAAACATAGAATTTTTAAAAAATATATTTTTATAATCTTTTTATTTTAGAGTTTTACATTTACATGAAAATTGAAAAGATAATACAGAAAATAATCCCCAGATGAAAACATGGAATTTTGGAAAAATCTTCAGGCATGGAGGAACTGTTTAAGAAATACTCCATGTACGAATTCTGACCCAATTAACATTGATTTTGAAGCGGCCGACAACATTATGCTTTTTTTCCACATTAAAAAATAGATTTCCTATAATGATAGTTTATTTAGCAAATTTGTTTCTTATTTAGCAGATGATCACAAACTAGGGATAGCTTAAGCCAGGCCATTCTCCTCCCTTGGGCACTGCTAGTTACGTGATTGAGGGATATCTGTGCGTATATACAGAGTGTGGCAACTCTTAGGCAGTGTCATAGCATCACTAAAGAACAGCAAGTTTTTACTTGAGGGGCTATTTGTAGAGCAATTAAAAATGTCGTGTGTGGGGAGGGAGCAGCCCTAACCCACTTTTTGCAGGAACAGGGCACACAGGCTGGAGAAATTTATGCATACTCTCTGTAGAGGTTTTTCTAGCTTTCTGGTAGAAAAGGTTGAAAAGAGGCCTCCCAAGTATGAATTATTATTGATGAAGTGTCAAATGTGTGCTCTTTTTCAAGTATGCCGGAGGTATACATCTTAGAAATTTTACAGACACTGCTACATTTTATTCAAACTGTTTGGAGCATGTGAGTGATTAAAATGTTGAAAGTATAATGAAAAGGTTGTACATTATATAAAGTAAGGAAACAACATCTTTTGAACAGTTGGCAATCTATATGTCTAAACTTGTTTTTTAAAGACACACCTAAAATGAAATAAAAACTATGATGTTCATTGAACAATTGTATCTGTCATTTAGATAATCTTGCCAGTGAGTTTTGTAAAGAACAACTCATGCTCTAGAGTCAGAGTTTGAATAGAAATTTGTTTCTCAGGGATATGATTACATTAGATTGAGATAATTACAGATGGACTCAACATGATAATACCTTTAAAGCCAATTATAAGGACAAAAAAATTATTGTAGTTGACATACAATGTTATATTCATTTCAGGTGTACAACATAGTGATTTTGACAATTTTCAACATTATTCAGTGCTCACCACAGTAAGGGTAGTCACCATGCAACATTATTACAATATTGTGGACTATATTCCCTATGCTGTATTTCTCATCACTGTAAATTATTTTCTAACTGGAAGTTTGCACTTCTTAGTCCTCTTTACCTATTTCACCCATCCCTGTATCCCTCTCCTTTCTGGCAACCACCAGTTCTCTGTATTTATAAGTCTATTTCTATTTATTTGTATGTTTGCTCATTTGTTTTTTTTTTTAGATTTGACACTTAACTGAAATCATATGGTATTTGTCTTGCTCTGCCCGGCTTCTTTCACTTCGCATAATACCCTTTAGGTCCATCGATGGTGTCACAAATAGCAAGTTTTCATTCTTTTTTATGACTAATATTCCATTGTATATATACTATATATTTTTTATCCATTCATCTATCGGTGGACACTTGGGTTGCTTCTGTATCTTGGCTCTTGTAAATAAGTGCATATATCTTTTTGAATTAATGTTTTTGCTTTCTTTGGGTAAATACCCAATAGTGGAATTACTGGATTGTATGGTATTTTATTTTTATTTTTTTAAGGAACTTCCATATTGCTTTATAGAGTGGCTATACCAATTTATATTCCCACCAAGAGAGCACAAGTGTTACCTTTTCTCCACATTCTTGCCAACATTTAAGATTTCTTGTCTTTTGGACACTAGCCACAGGTGTGAGGTGATATCTCATTATGGTTTTGATTTACCTTTTCCTGATTAGCGATGTTGAACATCTTTTCATGTATTTGTTCATTATATGTATTTCTTCTTTGGAAAAATGTCTATTCAGGTCCTCTGCCCACTTTTAAATTGGATTCTTTGGGGGATATTTGGTGTTGTCTGTTCTGATCTTTATTATTTTCTTTCTTCTGCTAATTTTGGGCTTTATTCTTTTTCTAGTTCATTTAGGTTTAAGTTTTTTTTTTAAAGATTTTATTTATTTATTTGACAGAGATAGAGACAGCCAACGAGAGAGGGTACACGAGCAGGGGGAGTGGGAGAGGAAGAAGCAGGCTCATAGCAGAGGAGCCTGATGTGGGGCTCGATCCCATAACGCCGGGATCACGCCCTGAGCCAAAGGCAGACGCTTAACCGCTGTGCCACCTAGGCGCCCCATAGTATAGTTACCACACAATTTTTTTTGAAGATTTTATTTATTTATGTGACAGAGAGCCAGCGAGAGAGGGAACACAGCAGGGGGAGTGGGAGAGGAAGAAGCAGGCTCCCAGCAGAGGAGCCCGATGTGGGACTCGATCCCGGAACGCCGGGATCGCGCCCTGAGCGGAAGGCAGACGCTTAACGACTGCGCTACCCAGGCACCCCAGGTTTAAGTTTTGATTGTTTGAGATTTTTTTTTTTTGAGGTAGGGCCTTCTAGCTATAAACATCCCTCCTAGAGCTGCTTTCTTTGCATTTTTGAAATGATTGTGGATTGTTGTGTTTCTGTTTTCATTTGTCTCCATGTAGTTTTTGATTTCTTCGTTGATTTCTTTGTTGACGCATTGGTTTTTTAATGGAATGTTATTTAGCTTCCATGTGTATGTGTTTTTTCCCAATTTTTTAAAAAATGTATTTCTAGTGTCATGCTGTTGTGGTCAGAAAAGATGCTTGATATGATTTCAATCTTAAGTTTATTGATACTTGTTTTTGTTTTATTAGTTTCAGAGGTAATTTAGTGATTCATCAATTGCATATAACATCCAGTGCTCATTACATCACATGCCCTTCCTAATGCCCATCACCCAGTTACCCCATCCCCCCAAGCTCCACTCCTCCAGCAACCCTCAATTTGTTTCCTATAGTTAAGAGCCTCTTAGAGTTTGTCTCTCTCTCTGTTTTTGTATTATTTTTCCTTTCATTTTCTTATGTTCATTAGTTTTGTTTCTTAAATTCCACATATGAGTGAAATCCTGTAATTGTCTTTTTCTGATTGACTTACTTCACTTAGCATAATACCATCTAGTTCCATCCATGTCCTTGCAAATGGCAGGATATCATTCTTTCCGATGGCTGAGTAATATTCCATTGTGTATACCACATCATCTTTATTCATCTGTCAATGGACATCTGGGCTCTTTCCATTTTTGGTTGTTGTGGACGTTGCCACTATACACATTGGGGTGCATGTGCCCCTTTGAATCACTATGTTTGTATCCTTTCAATAAATACCTAATAGTGCAATTGCTAGGTCATAGGGTAGCTCTATTTTTTAACTTTATGGGGATCTTCCATACTGTCTTCAAGAGTGGCTGCACCGGTTTGCATTGCTTCAACAGGGAAGAGGTTTCCCTTTTCTCTACACGCTTGCCAACACATGTTGTTTCCTGACTTGTTAATTTTAGCCATTCTCACAGGTGTGAGGTAGTATCTCATCGTAGTTTTGATTTGTATTTCCCTGATGCCCAGTGATGTTGAACATTTTTTCATCTGTCTGTTGGCCATTTGTATATCTTCTTTGGAGAAACGTCTGTTCATGTCTTCTGCCCGTTTCTTGACTGGATTATTTGTTTTTTTGGGTGTTGAATTTGATAAGTTCTTTATAGATTTTAGATACTAGCCCTTTATCTGATAAATCATTTGCAAATATCTTCTCCCATTCTTTAGTTGCCTTTTAGTTTTGTTGACTATTTCCTTTGCTGGGCAAAAGCTTTTTATGTTGATGAAGTCCCAATAATTCATTTTTGCAGTTATATTCCTTGCCTTTGAAGACAAATATAGCAAGAAGTTGATGTGGCCAGGGTTACAGAGGTTGATGCCTGTGTTCTTCTCTAGGATCTTGAGGGATTCCTTTCTCACATTTAGGTCTTTCATCCATTTTGAATTTATCTTTGTGTATTGTGTAAGAAAGTAGTCTAGTTTCATCCTTCTACATGTGGCTGTCCAATTCTCCCAGCATCATTTGTTGAAGAGACTTTTTTTTCCATTGGATATTCGTTATTGCTTTGTCAAAGATTAGTTGACCATAGAATTGAGGGTCCATTTCTGGGTTCTCTATTCTGTTCCATTGATCTATGTGTCTGTTTTTGTGCCAGTACCACCCTGTCTTGATGATTACAGCTCTGTAATATAGCCTAAAGTCTGGCGTTGTGATGCCACCAGCTTTGCTTTTCTTTTTCAACATTCCTGTGGTTATTCGGGATCTTTTGTGGTTCCATACAAATTAGGATTGTTTGTTCCAGCTCTGTGAAAAATGTTGATGGTATTTTGATAGGGATTGCATTGAATATGTAGATTGCTCTGGGTAGCATAGACATTTTAAAATTATTTGTTCTTCCAGTCCATGAGCATGGAATGTTTTTCCATTTTTTGTGTCTTCTTCAATTTCTTTCATATGGGAATTCTGCAAAGTTGCAGGATATAAAATCAATACACAGGAGTCAGTTGCATTTCTATACACTAACAATGAGGCAGAAGAAAGAGAAATCAAAGAGTTGATCCATTTACAATTGCACCAAAACACAGAAGATACCTAGGAATAAACCTAGCCAAAGAGGTAAAGGATCTGTACTCTGAAAACTATAAAACGTTCATGAAAGAAATTGAAAAAGAGACGTGTTTTGTGGCCTCACATGTGATCTATCATGGAGAATGTTCTATGTGCACTTGAATACGTATCTTCTATTTTTGGGTAGAATATTCTGTATATATCAGTTAAGTCCATCTGGTCTATGTATCATTGAAAGTCACTGTTTCCTTACTGGTTTTCTGTGTTGATGATCTATTCATTGGTATAAGTGGGATGTTAAAGTTTCTAACTATTACTATATTATTGTCAGTTTCCCTCTTTATGTCTGTCAATATTTGCTTTATGTATTTTAGTGCTCCTATGTTGGGTACGTAGATATTTACAATTGTTACATCCTCTTGTTGGGTTGGTCCTTTTGAAATTCTGTAATGTCCTTTGCATCTTGCTATAGCCTTTGTATGAAAGTTAGTTTTGTTTGATGTTAAGTATTGTTACCTTGGCTTTTTTTTTTTGCTTCCATTTGCATGGAATATCTTTTTCCATTTCTTCACTTTCAGTTATGAAGACTTCGAAATACCGATCAGATTACAGAACATCAGGAACTTAACTATATACTATATATAATGCATATATGCATATATAGGTATTATAATGCCATGATGTTTAGAGCCTCTGTCTCCATGGAGTTTATGGTATCTCTTTACAAGTGAGGAAGGTTTGTTCTTTTTTAAGATTACTTTGGCTTTTGGGGTGTTTTGTGATTCCATACAAATTTTAAGATTATTTTTTCTGGACCTGTGAAAAATGCCATTGGAATTTTGATAGGAATTGCATTGAATCTGTAGATCATTTTGGGTAGAATGAACTTTTTAACAGTGTTTTTCCAATTCATGAACACAGGGTATATTTTGTGTCTTTTTTGTTTTCTTATATCACTGTTTTACAGTTTTTAGTGTGCAGATCTTTTACCTAGTTGGTTAAATTTATTCCTAAATATTTCATTATTTTTGATGCTATCGTAAATGGGATTTTTTTTCTTACAGTCTTTTTTGGATAGTTAAATATAAGTGTATAGGAACCCAACAGACTGTTGTTTGTTAATGCATCCTACAGCATTACTAAGTTTATTCTAACAGAATTTAGCTAGAATCTTTGGAGTTTTCTCTATAATCATGGCATCTGCAAAAAGACAATTTTACTACTGCTTTTCTGATTTGGATGCCTATTGTTATTATTTTTATTGCCTGATTGCCCTGACTAGAACTTCCAGTACTATGTTGAATAGAAGTGGTGTGTCACCATACAGTACATCATAAGTGTTTGATGTAGTGTTCAATGATTCATTATACACCCAGTGCTCATCACAGAATGTGCCCTCCTTAATACCCATCTTCGGGCTACCCCATCTCCCACCTCCCTTCCCTCTGAAACCCTCAGTTTGTTTTCCGGAGTCCATAGTCTCTCATGTTTCATCTCCCTCTCTGATTTCTCCCCCTTCAGTTTTCCCTCCCTTACCCTATGGTCCTCTGTGCTATTCCTTCTGTTCCACATATGAGTGAAACCATATGATAATTGTCTTTCTCTGCTTGACTTATTTCACTTAGCATAATCCCTTCCAGTTCCATCCATGTCGATGCAAATGGTGGGTATTCATCCTTTCTGATGGCTGAGTAATATTCCATTGTATATATGAACCACATTTTTATCCATTCATCTGTTGAAGGACATCTTGGCTTAAGGGTTGTTATTAATTAATCTTTAAATATTTGGTGAATTCACAGTCAAGCCATATGGGACTGGACTTTTCTTTGTTGGGAGATTTTTGATTACTGATTGCATCTCATTTTTTTTAAGAAAATGATCGGATTGGACTAACAAGCTTAGAATATTTCATTGAAATTGAAAATAAACGAGGGACAAGTTCAACTGATGTTAAATTTCCAACACAAAAAAAGTGTCATTAGCTACAAGTTAAATACGAAATGTTTTAGGATAGTGACTAAAAGGATAGACTCTGCTCAAAGATACTTGCATTCACATTCTACATCTCTAACTTCTGAGTGGAGCAAATTTCTGCACTTTGCCATATTTGTTACATTATAAAATATATATTATAGTAATTGTGATAATTTTGCAAGCTTGTTTTCAGGCTTAAATGCATCAGAAAACCTGATATTACTATTTTTCATTGGAAAAATACTAATTTATAATGACGCTTTATCACTTTGGTTCTCCTATTCACTTTGCATATTCTAAGTAGTCATAGGACATAGATTCTTTTCAAATTACTGTGCAAATGAATTATAGGTAAATCTTTATATTTCTCAGCATACTTCTCATTTTACATTCATTCACTAAAAACAATATGCAGCAATTATCCCCCTCTTTTTCCCTAGTTAGGAGAATGTTCAAATGGGTAAGGTAAATTTTTCCTATCCTAAATTTTAGGCATACAAAGTGGAGGAGAAAAATTATATTGCTGATGTGCTATAGTGTTGGCATGTTGAAGCAACAGAGTTTAATTTAGCATTCTAAAGTACAATCTTCATATTGTCATGGGAAAATGTCATTATTAGAATGTGGTCATTAAAGTCTTGATAAAGTACATTAGTCTTAGAAAATAAGATTTATAATTTTCATCTATTATATACCAACAGGTTTCACTTCTTTCAAAATTCCACTACTCCAATATGGGTAATGACTCCTTTTTATTTCTACTAACTTATTTATTTTTGAACACTTAATTACATTTACTTTATTTTTCGTTTTTTAAATTCCAGTATAGGTAGCAACAGTGTTAAATTAGTTTCAGGTGTATAATAGTGATTCAACAATTCTATACATTACTCAGTGCTCATCATAGTAAGTATTACTCTCCTTCACCTATTTCACCCATCCCTCCCCACCTCCCCTCTGGTAACCATCAGTTTGTTCTCTATAGTTAGACTCCATTTTTTGGGTTTTCTTTATTCTTTTGTTTTTTAAATTCCACATAGGAGTAAAATAATAGGGTATCTTTCTTGCTCTGACTTATATCACTTAGTGGTATACCTTCTAGATCCATTCATGTTTTTGAAAATGGCAAGATAGCATTCTTTTTCTTGGCTGAGTAATATTCTGTCACACACACGCGCGTGCGCACACACACACACACCCACTTCTTTATCCATTTATCTATTGATGGGCACTTGGGATGCTTTCATGATTTGGCTATTCTAAATAATGCTGCTATAAACACAGGGATAATTGTATCCCTTTGAATTAGTGCTTCTGTACTTTTTGGGTAAATACCTATAGTGCAGTTACTGGATCATAGAGCAGTTCCATTTTTAAGTTTTTGAGTAATGTCCATGTGGTTTTCCACAGTGGCTGCACCAGTTTGCATTCCCATCAACTGTGCAAGAGGGTTCCCTTTTCTCCGCATCCTCACCAACATTTGTTATTTCTTGTGTTGTTGATTTTAGTCAACTGCCAGGTGTGAGGTATCTCATTGTGGTTTTGATTTGCATTTTCCTGATGATGAGTGATGTTGAGCATCTTTTCATCTGTCTGTTGGTCAAATGGCTCTTCATGTCCCCATCCCATTTTTAATTGGATTATTTGGTTTTTCTGGTATTGAGTTTTATGATTATTTATGTATTCTGGATACTACCCTTTATCAGATATGTCATTTGGAAATATCTGCTCCCATTCCATAGGCTGTCTTTTAGTTTTGTTGATTGTTTCTTTGCTGTGCAGAAGATTTTTATTTTGATATAGTCCCAATAGTTTATTTTTGCTTTTGTTTCCCTTACCTCAGGAGAAATATCTGGGAGGAAGTTGCCACAGCCAGTGTCAGAGAAATTATTGCCTGTGCTCTCTTCCAGGATTTTATGGTTTCAGGTCTCACATTTAGGTCTTTAATCCATTTTGAGTTGATTTTTTTGGATGGTATGAAAAAGTGGTCCAGTTTTATTCTTTTGCATGTAGCTGTACAGTTTTCCTAACACCATTTGTTGAAGAGACTTTTTCCCATTGCATATTCTCACCTCTTTTGTGGAAGGTTAATTGACCATATGTTTTTGGGTTTATTTCTCAGATCTTTTCTGTTCCATTGATCTATGTGTCTATTTTGGGGCCAGTACCATACTGTTTTGATTACTATAGCTTTTTTGTATACCTCTTGAAATTTGGGATTGTGATACCTCTAGTTTTGTTCTTTCTCAAGACTGTTTTGGCTCTTTAGGGTCTTTTGTGGTTCCACACAAATTTCAATATTATTTGTTCTAGTTCTTTGAAAAATGCTGTTGGAATTTTCATGGGATTGCAGTAAATCTGTACATTGCTTTGGTAATATGGACATTTTAACAATATTTGTTCTTGCAATCCATGAAAATAAAATATCTTTCTATTTGTGTTGTTCTCAATTTCTTTTATCATTGTTCTATAGTTTTCAAGTACATGTCTTTAATCTATTTGGTTAGGTTTATTCTTAGGTGTTTTATTCTTTTTGGTGCAATTGTAAATGGGATTGTTTTCTTAATTTCTCTTTCTGCTACTTCATTATTGGTGTATACTTGTGCAACAGATTTCTGTACATTGGTTTTGTGTCCTGCAACTTTACTGAATTCATTTATCAGTTCTAGTAGTTTTTTTTTATGGAATCTTTTGGATTTTCTATATTATTATGTCATCTGAAAATAATGAAAGTTCTTCTTCCTTGCTCATTTGGATGCCTTTTATTTCTTTTTGTTGTCTGATTGTGTGGCTTGGACTTCCAGTACTATGTTGAGTTGAGGTGGTGAGAGTGGACATCCTTGTCTTGTTCCTGACCCTACAGGAAAAGCTCTCAGTGTTTCCCCATTGAGTGTGATGTTTGCAGTGGGTTTTTCATATATGGCCTTTATTATATTGAGGTATGTTCCCTCTAAACCTACTTTGTTGACATTTTTTATCATGAATACATGTTGTAGTTTGTCAAATGCATTTTCTGTATCTATTGAAAGGATCATAGGTGTTTATTGTTTCTCTTGTTGATGTGATGTATTATGTCAATTGATTTGCAAATATTGCACCACTCTTGCATCCCAGGAATAAATCCCACCTGATCATGATGAATGATTTTTTTTAAATATACTGTTGGATTCGTTTAGCTAATATTTTGTTGAGGATTTTTGTGTCTATGTTCATCAGGGATATCAGCCTGTAGTTCTCTTTTTTACGGTATCTTTATTTGGTTTTGGTATCAGGATAATGTTAGCCTCACAGAATAAATATGGAAGTTTTCTTTACTCTTCTAATTTTTGGAATAGTTGAGAAGAATAGGTATTAACTGTTCTTTAAATATTTGGTAGAATTCACCTGTGACACCATCTAGTCCTGGACTTTTGTTTGTTGAGTGTTTTTTGGTTACTGATTCAGTTTCATTGGTGGTAATCAGTCTATTGAAATGTTCTATTTCTTCTTGCTTCAGTTTTGGAAATTATATGTTTCTCATAATTTATTTCTTCTAGGTTGTCCTATTTGTTGGCATGTAATTTTTAATATTACTCTCATATTTCTTTGTATTTCTGTGGTGTTAGTTATTATTTCTGCTCTTTCCTTTCTGATTTTGTTTGAGTGTTCTCGCTGTATCTTTTTTTTTTTTTTTGGATGAGTCTGGGTAAAGGTTTATCTGTTTTGTTGATTTTTTCCCCAAAGAACCAGCTCCTGATTTTATTGATGTTTTCTCTTGTTTTTTAGTTTCTATTGTGCTTATTTCTTCTCTAATCCATATCATTTCCTTCTTTCTACTTGTTTTGGGTTTTGTTTGTTCTTTTTCTAGGTCCTTTAGGTGTAAGATTAGGTTTTATATATATATATATATATATTTTTTTTTTTCTGTCTTGGGGTAGGTCTGTATTGCTATGAACTTCCCTCTTGGAATCACTTTTGCTGTCCCAAAGATTATGGACCATTGTATTTTCATTAGTCTCCATGTATTTTTTTTTAATTTCCTCTTTGCTTTCTTGGCTGACCCAGTCATTGGTTACTAGCATGTTATTTAACTTTCATGTATTTGGGCTCTTTCCAGATTTTTTTCTTGCAGTTGATTTCTAGTTTCATGGTGTTGTAGTTGGAGAAGATGTACGGTATGACTTCAATCTTTTTTAATTTGTTCTGTAGGCTAATATATTATCTTGAGAATATTCCACGTGCACTTGAATGTGTATTCTGTTGTCTTAGGATGGAATGTTCTGAATATATCTGTTAGATATACCCGGTCCAATATGTCATTCAAAGCCACTGTTTCATTTTTGATTTTCTGTTTGGATGATATCTCCATTGTTGTAAAGGTGGTGTTGAAGTCCCCTACTATTATTATATAGTGTCCTTCTTTGTTTCTACTACAGTTTTTGTTTCAAAGTCTGTTTTGTCTGATGTAGATATTGCTATCCAAGCTTTCTTTTTGCTTCCATTTCCATGATAGTTATTTCTCCATCCCCTCATTTTCAGTTTTCAGGTGTCTTTATTAAGTCTGAAATGAATCTCTTGTAGGCAGCGTATGGATGAATCATGCTTTTCTTAATCCATTCTTTCACTCTATGTCCTTTAATTGGAGCATTTAGTCCATTTACATTCAAAGTAATTATTGGTTGGTATGTACTTATTGGCATCTGTTACTTATTTTTTGGTTGTTTTTTTGGTTCTCTGTTCCTTTCTTGCTCTATTCTATCAGTTTGCTGGCTTTCTTTAGTAATGTACTTGAATTTCTTTCTCTTTATTTTTTGCATATTTATTGCCAGTTTTTGGTTTGAGATTATCATTCACTTTCTACATAACATCTTTTGCATATGTCAACTTGATGGACACTTTAGTTTAAATGCATTTTTTACTTTTCTTCGCCTGTGTTTTATGTTTATGATGTCATACCTTACGTCCTTTTATTTTGTGGATCCCTTGGCTGATTTTTATACTTTATTGCTTTTGTCCTTCTTACTTTTTTTTTTTATTTCTGCAAAGGGTCTTTCCTTTCCACACCAAGAGTCCTCTTTAATATTTCTGGTAGGGTTGGTTTAGTGGTGTTGAATTCCTTTAACTTTTGTTCATCTGAGAAACTCTTCTCTCTCCTTCTCTTCTTAATGATAGCCTTGCTGGATAAGGTATTCTTAACGTTTTTTTTTCTTTTTTCACTCTGAATTTATCATGACACACATATTTTTGGCCTGCAGTGTTTTTGCTGGAAACTTAGCCAATGGCCTTATGGGGTTTCCCATTTGTATAACTATTTTCTTTTCTTTGACTGCTTTTTAAAATTCTTGATCACTACTTTTTGCTGTTTTAATTACTGTGTTTCTTGGTGTGGACCTCCTTGGGTTGATTTTGCTGGGGGCTCTGTGTGCCTCCTGGGTCTGGATTTCTGTTTCCTTCCTCAGATTCAGAAATTTTCAGCTATTATTTGTTCAAATATGTTTTCTGCCTCTTTTCTCTCTTTTCCTTCTGGGATCGCTATAATGTGAATGTTATGATGCTTGATGGTGTTGCTGTGTCCCCTAAATATCTTTTCATTTTTTATTATTTTTTTTCTTTCTTCTTTTTAGCTTGATTGCTTTCCATTACTCTGTACTCCAGGTCACTGATCCTTTCTTCTGCTTTCTAATTCCATCTAGTATATTTTAAATTTCAGTTATTGAGTTCTTCATCTCTGATTCTTTATGTTTTCTGTCTCTATATTCAAGGTCTCACTGAGGACGTTCACTCCTCAAGTCCAGTGATTATCTTTATGACCGTTTCTTGAAATTATCTATGAAGCATATTATTTATCTCTGTTTTGTTTAGCTCTCTTGCTGTGATTTTGTCTTATATTTGGGACATACTCCTCTGTCTTCTCATTTTGTTTACCTCGCTGCGTTTCTATATTTTAGGAAAATGACCACATCTCCTGCTCTTGAAAGTAGTGGCCTTATGAAGAAGTGGTCCTGTAGCGCCCTGCTTTACAGTGTCTCCTATTCATCAGAGCCTGGTGCTTCAGAGGTGTCTCCTTTGTTTGTTGTGTATTCCCCACTATTGTGGCTGAGCCACTTTTTCCTTCAGTCCAGTTGTCTGCAAAGGCTCTCTTTACCTGTTATGGGCAGAGTTTGGTCCCTGTGTTGTTACTGGGCCAGTCTGGGGCTGTCTTTATCTTGAGTTGAGTCAGACCAGACGTTTGCTAGAGATGCAGTAGCACCGAACTATAGGGTGCTTCTCCTGTGTTGTCCCCTGAGAAACTTTCTTTGGTGGTTGGGGCCTGTAGTGAGACCAGATATCTGCTCTAAGACTATTGCTGGTTCCACAGTTGGACTGCTGTGTGCAGTTTTCTTCTCCTCTCCTTGGGGCAGGAGTCACTTTGGAATGGTACTGTCCCCTGTCATGGCTACTTGCCCAGTGTGAGGCTTGTGGCAGTGCTTTAGATGGGCTCTGGCCAAGAGGATTTTGGAGGGGGTGTATTTGCAAGGGAATGTGGGGGGGGCATTCCCTGTTAGCAAGTGAAGTGAAGGGGGGTTCCTGCTATGCTGGTTCCCTCAGGTGTCTATGTATTTGGGCTGGGAGGTGGGTGTGGGAAATGGTGACTGTCAGCTCTTTTGTTCTCGGAGAAGTCCCCCCAAAACATCCCTGTACCTCCAACACATGCTCTGAGATTAATAAATAAATCTCCCTTCCACCCAGGCATTTTTTCAAACTGCTGTTTCTGTGCTGTATCTCAGCAAGGCTGTTTATTGTGCTGTCTCTTTAAGGGCTGTGATTCTGCTCTCCAGGCTCTCTCAAAGCCCAGCCAGCTGATACTTAAAGTTCTAGTTGTTGAGCTCCACTTTGATTTTCAAAGCCAGGTGTTATGGGAATTCATCTTCCCTATGTGGGTCCCCTGTGTCTGGGGTGCCTGGCATGTGGTCTCATCCTCTCCCCTCTTTGCACCTGCACCATCCCTCCCTCCCACCGTCTCATGGGTCCATTTAGCTTCCCACCACATCACTGGCCTTCCTACCCTCTTTGGTGTACCTCTTCTCTACATTTAGCTGTGGGGAGTCTATTCTGCCAGTCTTCATGTGTGTTACCTGGTTATATCGGGGGTTGAGGTGAGCTTAGGGTCCTCCTACTGTGCCGTCTTCCCTGGAAGTCTTTGGAGTGATAGCTATTTTTACAAGTAGTTTCAGTCTTAGAAAAAAAGTAGTTTCAATCTTGATAATATAACCCTGGTACAGAGATTAATCAATATGATAGTAAGTGCAGAAATTCCCAAAGGTGCATCTAGGTTCTTCATTCATGTTTTATTAAACAAAGTAACAGGCACAATCATTTCCTGTAACATGTAATCATGTTTATGAAACTATAACAAACATTTCCCTTTGCAGTTAAACAAATTTAAAAATAATCATGAAAAGAAAGATAAAAATTGCATGCTGCAATTTGTGAGGTGTCATACCTCAAAATGAGAGAAACATATTTTTCAGAGCACTTAACCTTAAAATTTGAAAATTACTTTTGTAATTCAAATTTATTTTAAAATTTTCTTTAAAGTCTTTAATGCAGAAAGAAATCTATTTCCACATATTCTATACAAATTATTACAGAAAAACACAATCATCTTTCAGCTGTTACCTTTGGGCATTTATCTGCATTTCTATAAATAACATTTTTATTTTCTGCTTGTTGATTTCCCAGATTTGAATATTATAGGTTGACATCCCAGAAAGGAAAATGAAGGTTTAGTTTCCTTTTCTCTCCATCCATAAACATTCAGACTTGTCTCTCTGTTCTCCTATTACAGTTATATCATAGTGTAAGTTCATGCAGCTTTCAGTGTTTATGTTGAACTATATAAACACTATCCATAACTGAACTGCATAATATATTCTGAGTCTTTTTTTCCATTTCTTGCAACACATTTTCCCCTGAAGCTGATAATTACCTTGTATTATAATTAGTTCATTTTCTGTGCACTTGTCAGTAGTTCAGCTCCTTTCCCAAATTATCTAAATCTTGTCTTGGTGCATTCAAATACATCAGATATTTAGTTCAGTTCCAAATTGGACTAGTTACTTTCCATGACTGGTACATGCCTGTCATCCCAGGATACTTGTGTTTCTGAGATCCAGGTTTGCTGCATTGTATTTCCTCCCCTGTTCTGGTTAAATGCTTCATTTTGGTACAACACATGTTTTAGTAGCTAAATGAGAAAAGGAAGCCAGGAGGTAACATTTGGATATGTTGCATACCTGAAAAAGTTTTTATTTGATAGTTTGGTTGAGTATAGACTTAAAGATTGGATATAATGTTCCCAAAAAAGTTTGGAGGTGTTGCTCTATTGCTTTCTAGCTTCTTGTGTTGTTGTTGAAAAGTTAGAAACTCTCCGATATCTTTTTTCTAAAGATTTATTTATTTGAGAGAGAAAGGGAGTGCAGAGGGGAGGGGTAGAGGAAGAGGAAGAGAGAGAATATCAAACAAACTCCCTGCTGAGTGCGAGCCTCACACAGGGCCCAATCTCACGACCTTGAGATGATAACCTGAACAGAAATCATGAGTCGAATGCGTAACTGACTGAGTCACCCAGGCTCCCCAACAATCCAGTTTCTGATCCTTTGTATGTCACCTGCTTGTCCTCCCTGACCCCCCCCAAAGTTTATAGTATATTCACTTTGTCCCAGTGTTGTTAAATTCCATGGCAGTGCTTCTTTGGTGAGGGCCTGCTTTATTGTATTATCCTGGGTAGTTGGTGAGTCCTTTCAATCTGGAAATGTATCTGGAAAATTCTGAATTTTATTTTTTGCTGATTTTCTCTCCATTTTTTTCTCATCTCTCTTCCTGGAACTCTATCACTATTAGTCATGTTGAAGGTTGGAACTTATGGCTTGATCCTTTCCTTTTTCTTTCCTTTTTCCTTTCTGTCTGTTTTACATTTTGGAAATTTTTCTACATTTTATCTTCTAAATTTTTAATCTAGCCTTTCATTTTATGTTTATTCTCCAGAGATGAACCATCCAGTCTCTTGCTTGGAACATCAAAGCTTGGATGCTGAAATTCTGGAGCTGATGGCAGAGAGATTAGTGGTCTCAACATTCAGTGAGTGAATTTTCCTTTAATTCTCTGATTTGCTGTATGCTACCTTACTTTCCACTATGCCTAGTATTCCTTTAGGGCCCTGTAAGTTCCATATCCAGCTTCTCTACCCTGCTCTGTCTTTTAGGAGTCTGACCTCTATGGAAATTACCAGCTGGGATTGGGTTTGGCCAATGGGAGGGAAGTGACTCTACACCTGTATTACAGGGAACAGGATGGCCCTTCTGTACAAATGCTTTTCTTCCTGGTAGTTGATCTCTCCCCCTGCCCTTCCAGTCCTGCTATTGGTAACCATTTCCTTTTCTTGCTAGGCCCAGTTACTTCCCTATACCACAGACAGACATTAGTTTTCCTTTGTCAAATTAAAATAGATATTTGGGTCATGTATAAAGTGAAAGTGCAGATATATTCTGCATTAAAATAATGAGATACATATGTATGGAACTTGCAAAATATATGTTAGTAGGTATTTGGGGACGATTTAATTCTTGACATAGAATTCCTCACAGAAAAGAGTAACTTACTTGAAATGGATTTAAAATAAGATTTCTGTAATTGAAATTTAGTTTACGCACAACTTTATACAGTATGTCAACTGATTAAGGCAGACATGAAACTGAGAACAAAGAGGATTAGTGACAGTGGGAATTTTTTCAAATTGAGTGTGAAGGCTGACAGATTTTGAATACTCACATAGAAGAATGTATACTATCTAATGACTCTAGTTTTACTATTTTGGTTTAAAAATTATGCTCTTGAATCCTTAGCCAAATTAAGTGATTTTGGTTCCGTGGATTGATGAGGATGTAATTTTATAACTGTAGGGCATGGCTAAAATCTAATATGGCAAGCACTGGAAAAACACAGCCTCTTTTACATTTAAGGCTCTTCAATTTGTCATTACTGATTAAGAGCTATCTGGATTGGCTCTTCTGGTCAAATTATCCAAGAGCTATCTCATTACTAGGAGATGCTCCCATGAGATCACCATCTGTTTTATTCCTATGCATTATGGGCATTTCAGCTTTGATTTTGGGTGGTACTCTTGGGCTCTTCAGTGGATCACTACCAGACTGTACCTTCAGTAATGTATCTCAGAAGCCACATGTGAATTGAATCATAGAAAAAGGAATCTTAAAGGGAAATTTTAGCTTAAACTTATCTGCCAAGGACATCGTTTCTTAATCATTGCATGAGCCACACTTCATGTAGTGATTAAATTCATGCTAACTAAAAGGTTCAGTCTGTTTCAAGGCTGTTTATTAAAGCAATTATTCTCTTAAGTAAAAGGTGTTAACAGGGAAAATCTTCATACCTATTGGCATAGGAGAAATACAGTGGCAGTTTACCTTGGAAATTTCAATGATGCCGATTTTTTAAAGTCATAGTGTCTACTAGAACCTTGTTACTCAAGATTTGGTCTTCAGATCAGTAGCTTTGACATCACCTGGGAAATTGTTAGAATTGCAGACTCTCAGGATTTGTCCCAGACCTTCTAAATCAGAATCTGCATTTGAACAAGACCCTTAGGGTGTTTGTGTACGTATTAATATTTGAGAAGTGTGAGAATAAAGCATAGTTTTGTGGTCATTGGAAACATGAAGATGCACTCACATTTGGCTCTGGAAGATCTTATTTTCCACTGCTAACAGTGCCTTCAAAAATAACAACCTGCAGCACAGATTTTTTTTTTTTGCATTTTACCCTGGAGTTACATGGCTTATTTTTAACTAAAATATTAAGATGAACTAAGAAGGTATTATATGATAACATGGCAGATGATGTTATAATTTTGAAAATGTGTAATTAAAATTCTGGTAGGAGCAACTTTCTAAATGGGAAAAACTTCTCCCTGTCTGATTGCCTCACAGCAACACATCCATGTTCTATTTGTAATACCAAATTTCTTCTCTGAAAAAAGCCCAGGCTGTCCCCTTCTCCAGAAGGTACACAACATTACATTTAGGGGCCGAGAGAACGAAACTGCTTCTTTAACATATCTCTAATGTGAAGTGTTTGGAAGAATTAATCTAATTTACATTGCACTTACAAACAACCAATGACACCTTTTAAACATGCTATAGAAAGATTAATTGGAAATTTTTGAAAAGAATAGGTTTTAATTACTTTGTTGCTCCTTTATTTGAAATCTCTGAACACCTAAAGTATGCTAGAGTAATGTAGCTGTATAAGGAGCGAAGTCCCCTATAGCCTGGTTGTCATATACTTCTTCCTTTCTTCAATAAACATGTATTGGTTATCTCCTGTGTACCATAAATGAGAATACAAAGACTAAATCTCCATTCTAGGGTTGCTTGCAATCTCACAGGGAAGAAAGTCAAAGACACCAGTACAATGCCATATTATAAATGCTATAATAGTGTTGGCAACACACGATGGAAGATAAGGAAAGAAGGGCCTAATTCATTCCTGGGAATCGGAGACTGATTCATAAAAGGTGACTGCTGTTGGCATCTTGTTAGTGTATGATTTATGATACAAATATGCACAAATGTTGGCTTGTGCTCTCGGAGAAGGTAGTTGAATGAATCTTTAAGTAGTGCCAAGCCTAATATTGGCAGTTTGGATTAGACTGAACATTATCCAAAATGTAACTTGATGGACAAGATTAGAATGAAATGATGTCTGCTAACATAGTAAAACAAAAGTAAATGGTCTCGCGAATGAGTCTGAATGATTAGCATTAAAATATGCCCCCCACGCCCTGAACAGTTGTACTATTTGCTGCAGGGGAGATAATGGGGCATTAGTAGGATAATCATAAAGATAACAGCTGACATCTGCAGTTTATATAAAGTAACTTCATACTTATTATCTCATTTAATTTTCACAGTAACCACATGAGGTAGGTGTCATTTGCATTTCTTAGTTGAAAAAATTTTGTCAAAGTAGGTAGCAGATCCTGGATAGGAAACCAGATATTTAAGACTCCAGGGTTATTAATATTCTTTCTTCTAGAACTAGAGCCCTCAAATCTCAATAGAAGTCTCTATTAATCCAGATGTTATAAAGAAACTTCCCTCCTGACCTGGGGCAGCTTCATTGGCGAGAATTTCAGAAGGCTGGTATTGAAAGTTGGGTTTTTCCTCTGAACAGAGGCTCTTATTTCCCCTGCCAAATCCAGTAGTCCTTCTTTACCCTTTGTCTTACGGTAACCAGCAAACTGTGGTGGTTGAAAGTGGGAGATTCAGGCATAATGGAATTGAAAATTACTCTCAGGTTTTTAACTTGAGCATGGATGAAAGGTGGAGCCTTTAAGGGAGATAAAGAATAAACATAGGCTTGGGTTTCAGGAGCAGACTGAGTCCTAGTACTGCGAAATTTGGGAATTTGGGCCAATTTAGGTCTTGTCTGTCATCACTAAGTGGTTGGGCATGGCACCAGGTGTCTTGAGAAAGTGGTGGTCCCGGAGCTGACAGTCCTGGGTTATGGTTGGGAATTGTCCATCTCATTTGGAAGGGGACCTGACCACTGCCTGGAACATAAGCACAGTTGGACGAATTGGCATCAGTCAGGATGTCAACTTTCAGCCAACAGTCTGATCAATGCAAGGGGATTGAGAAATCCCAAATCAGAGAATACCAGGGCTTAGAGCTAAGTCAAATGGCCTGGGCTAACATGGCCAGGTCAGGGAAAAAGAGTCAGGTCAGTGACATACAGGAATCCTACCTTTCAGGCAGAACCCAGAACAAAGTATGTGTTGAAAATGGAAAGTTCCTCCCAGATATGTCCAGTTTATGATAAAAATCACTTGCTTTTAATTTTTTTGATGTTAGGTAAGAGATTTTGAAACACTCCAGCATTATTTAGGGCTGGCTCAGGAATTATCAGGTTTAAGTCAACAGGTTTGGGCAAAGCTGAGGAAAGTGTAATTTTTTCTGTTCAGTAGGAATGGATTATCACACATATTACAACATAATTTATATTATTAGTTTACTAGAAATGCAGTACAGTGGCAAAATTGAATCCATCAGATTTAATATAAAATTCTTTGATGGTATTTGTGGTCCCTCAAAGATGTCCAGGTCCTAATCCTTAGAACCCATGAATATGTTACCTTACATGGCAGAAGGGGCTTTGAGGATAGGATTAAGGTTAAGGGTTTCAGGATAAGCAGATTATCCTGGATTATCCAGGTGACCCCAATCTGATCTCATGAGTCCTTGGAATCTTCTGGCAGCAGGAGAAAGACTCAATGAGCCATTGCTAGTTCTGGGATACAGCGATCTGTTTAAGGAACTGAATTCTGCCAAGAACCATGATGACCTAAGAAGCAGATCCTCCAGAAAGGAACATAGCCCAGTCCATGCCCTCATTTTAGTCTGATGAGACTGGCTTGCTATGTCTTTTGGACAAAGTTTATAACCTCTTCATGCTTTCTTTTTCTCTTCTGTAAAATTGATATGGTAGTACTTTTCTCATAGGGTGGCTGTGAGAATTAAATGTTGAATGAGAATTTAATGATGGCTTACAGTGGGAATACTGAGGAAGAATTCGATAAATGGTGGTTATGATTTTTTATTGTTGTTGTATTCTAAATTGCTCCTTCTGTTGCTGTCACCATTGCTACCATAATCAAACTGAGGAAAACAGGTGTTTTGGAAAAGTATACATACCACAGTTAAAACTCATACCCACTTTACTACTTTGAGTTTATTATGGTCCAGTACCTACTATTTAGCAGTTAAGTTTGCAGCTGGTTCTGTCTGTGTCTCATATCTCATCCTGATGAACGTACTCCATCTGAGCTAATTTTTAATTTATATTAGTCTTTAAGACAACTTATAAATGTTGTCACATCATTTGCACAAGTTTTTAGTCACATTGACTGCTGAGTTTTGAAGTCTGTCTGTGTGGCTTAGAGCATAGACTCATGTGTATAAGTGTGGTAGGTGGTGTTTTCAAAGATGGCCTTAACAGTATCTCCCATCTCATACACTCTTTTTGCACTGTGATCTGCCATGCCCCCATCAAAAGGTAGAGTCTATTTTCCCTCCCTTTGAGTTCTGTCTGTCCCTGTGACCTGTTAGGAATGGCATACTGCTCGAGTGATACTGTGTAACATCCAAGGATGAACCTTAAGAGATATGCAGCTTCCTCATTTGCCTTTTTGGAATGGACCTTTTTAGAACCCACATATCTTACATTATGAAAAAGCTCAAGTACTTATGTGGTGAATCCTATCCAGAGGAGAACTAAATTCTTCAGCTGAAACACTTGGCTGAGCAACCATTTAGCAGCCAACCACATGAATGTAGCCTTTTTTTAATAATAATTTTTTATTATGTTAGTCACCATACAGTACATCCCAAGTTTTTGATGTAAAGTTCCATGATTCATTACTTGCATATAACACCCAGTGCACCATGCAATACGTGCCCTCCTTACTACCCATCACTGGCCTATCCCATTCCCCCACCCCCATCCCCTCTGAAACCCTCAGTTTGTTTCCCAGATTCCATATTCTCTCATGGTTCATTCTAGATATTCCTGTGTCTCAGTCAACATCATGTGAACTAGAAGAAATGCCTGGTCTGTTTGCAGAACTATGGAAGATAATAAATGGTTTTTGTAAGCCACTGAATGTTGGGAGGCTTGCTATACACCAATAGATAAATGAAATACCAAGTTCGGGTGATGAATAATTTTCTTCAGAATCTCTAAGTGCCC
Organism: Ailuropoda melanoleuca; assembly: GCF_002007445.2. Lineage (NCBI taxonomy): Eukaryota > Metazoa > Chordata > Mammalia > Carnivora > Ursidae > Ailuropoda > Ailuropoda melanoleuca. The sequence continues at coordinate 19,276,168 of NC_048238.1, read as the reverse complement.
ACGGCGATCTGTGGCTATAGAATTGCATAATTTTGCTAGTGAGGACTAGCAATGCAGGTATTAAGCCACCATTTGGAATCATCTTTGCAAGTTTCAAGATCCCTTTGAAGAAGTAGAGGCTAAAGAGGGGTGAGGGATAATGAATAGGTTTTCAATACTCATCATTTAGTGTGAATTAAAGTAAAATTTCCTTCTACTGATGTCAAAGGTTCCGTAATTTAGTACAGTGTATTACTTTTTCAGCTTCTCATGCTCACAACTCACCTTTTGTTTTCTTACTACCATTCTTTCACTCCTGTGTTTTCCTCTGTTTAAAAGGTCTCTCCAATGTTGAATTTCTTTTTTTTTTAAAGATTTTATTTATTTATTCGACAGAGATAGAGACAGCCAGTGAGAGAGGGAACACAAGCAGGGGGAGTGGGAGAGGAAGAAGCAGGCTCATAGCGGAGGAGCCTGATGTGGGGCTCGATCCCATAATGCCGGGATCACGCCCTGAGCCGAAGGCAGACGCTTAACTGCTGTGTCACCCAGGCGCCCCAATGTTGAATTTCTTGATTAATACCTAGTTATTGTATGAAGTCCAGCTGAAATGCCACATCACTGATTTTCTCAGTCAAAATTCTGTGTATGCCAGAATATGGCATAGCATCCAAATTAGTTAGTAGGCAAAATAAAAAATGGTGCCTAACTTGTATACATGAGCTATAAGGGTAAAGACTGGTCAAATGTCTACTGAAAATACCAAATGTATCAGTGGAGTTACACATACATGTTTAAAATTACATTATGTAAGATATCAATTTTTTTTAAACTGCTTTGTTCTGGTCCCACAGTTTTTGAACATTTTTATTCGGTCTCTAAGTCTTCGACATCATTGTCTGCATGGTCACGAAAGGTCACTACTTTTGTTCTTCTTACATGGTTTTCCAGAAGATACCCTTTTCTCTTCCACTGATATTGTTCAAGATATTCCACTTCCTGTGATACTGCCGATAGAAACTTTAACCCACACTGCAAAAAACCCATTCATTCGTGTGTGTTAAGAGCAGTTTTACTTCTGTATTTTCTATTCTTTCCTTTAGGCATTTATTAGTGATTTCCACAAATTAATCATGTATCATCATTTGCAAATGTAAGGTCACATGCCCCAGGAATAATTACTGAATCAAGGTCAAATATATTCACCTTTTTAAAAAACTCATTATTTCAGCTGAAATTGATTGACATTTAAAACCCGTGTTTTCAACCCTGGCTTCACCCTCAAATTACCAGAAAAACATTAAGAACTATGAGTAGGCGATTTGGGGCCTTTTCTGGTTCCATACAAATTTAAGGACTATTTGTTCCAGTTCCTTGGAAAATGTTATCAGTATTTTGATCGGGATAGCATTGAAAGTGTAGATTGCTCTGGGTAGCATGGACATTTTAACTATGTTAATTCTTTCCAATCCATGAGCATGGAATATTTTTCCATCTTTTTGTGTCTTCTTCAATGTCTTTCAAGAGTGATTTATAGTTTCTAGAATATAGATCCTTTACGTCTCTAGTTAAGTTAATTCCAAGGTAATGTATAGATCCTTTACGTCTCTAGTTAAGTTAATTCCAAGGTAATGCATGGATGCAAAGCTGGGGGCATCACAATGCCGGATTTCGAGCTGTACTACAAAGCTGTGATCACAAAGACAGCATGGTACTGGCACAAAAACAGACACATGGACCAATGGAACAGAATAGAGAACCCAGAAATGGACCCTCGGCTCTTTGGGCAACTAATCTTTGATAAAGCAGGAAAAAACATCCGGTGGAAAAAAGACAGTCTCTTCAATAAATGGTGCTGGGAAAATTGGACAGCTACATGCAAAAGAATGAAACTTGACCACTCTCTCACACCATACACAAAAATAAACTCCAAATGGATGAAAGACCTCAATGTGAGACAGGAATCCATCAAAATTCTAGAGGAGAACATAGGCAACAACTTCTATGACATCGGCCAGAGCAACCTTTTTCACGACACATCGCCAAAGGCAAGAGAAATAAAAGATAAAATGAACTTATGGGACTTTATCAGGATAAAGAGCTTCTGCACAGCCAAGGAAACAGTCAAAAAAACTAAGAGACAGCCCACGGAATGGGAGAATATATTTGCAAAGGACACCACAGATAAAGGACTGGTATCCAAGATCTACAAAGAACTTCTCAAACTCAATACACGAGAAACAAATAAACAAATCATAAAATGGGCAGAAGATATGAACAGACACTTTTCCAATGAAGACATACAAATGGCTAACAGACACATGAAAAAATGTTCAAAATCATTAGCCATCAGGGAAATTCAAATCAAAACCACACTGAGATACCACCTTACGCCAGTTAGAATGGCAAAGATAGACAAGGCAAGAAACAACAATTGTTGGAGAGGATGTGGAGAAAGGGGATCCCTCCTACATTGTTGGTGGGAATGCAAGTTGGTACAGCCACTCTGGAAAACAGTGTGGAGGTCCCTTAAAAAGTTAAAAATTGAACTACCCTATGACCCAGCCATTGCACTACTGGGTGTTTACCCCAAAGATACAGACGTAGTAAAGAGAAGGGCCATATGCACCCCAATGTTCATAGCTGCATTGTCCACAATAGCCAAATCATGGAAGGAGCCGAGATGCCCTTCAACAGATGACTGGATTAAGAAGTTGTGGTCCATATATACAATGGAATATTACTCAGCTATCAGAAAGAACGGATTCTCAACATTTGCTGCAGCATGGACGGCACTGGAGGAGATAATGCTAAGTGAAATAAGTCAAGCAGAGAAAGACAATTATCATATGATTTCTCTCATCTATGGAACATAAGAACTAGGATGATCGGTAGGGGAAGAAAGGGATAAAGAAAAGGGGGGTAATCAGAAGGGGGAATGAAACAGAGAGACTATGGACTATGAGAAACAAACTGGGGGCCTCAGAGGGGAGGGGGGTAGGGGAATGGGATAGACCAGTGATGGGTAGTAAGGAGGGCACGTTTTGCATGGTGTACTGGGTATTATACGCAACTAATGAATCATCAAGCTTTACATTGGAAGCCGGGGATGTACTGTATGGTGACTAACATAATATAATAAAAAGTCATTAAAAAAAAGCTGTGGTACATATATACAATGGAATATTACTCAGCTCTCAGAAAGAACGAGTTCTCAACATTTGCTGCAACATGGACGGCACTGGAGGAGANACGGCACTGGAGGAGATAATGCTAAGTGAAATAAGTCAAGCAGAGAAAGACAATTATCATATGATTTCTCTCATCTATGGAGCATAAGAACTAGGAAGATCGGTAGGGGAAGAAAGGGATAAAGAAAAGGGGGTAATCAGAAGGGGGAATGAAGCATGAGAGACTATGGACTCTGAGAAACAAACTGAGGGCTTCAGAGGGGAGGGGGAGGGGATTGGGATAGACTGGTGATGGGTAGTAAGGAGGGCACGTATTGCATGGTGCACTGGGTGTTATACGCAACTAATGAATCATCGAACTTTACATCAGATACCAGGGATGTACTGTATGGCGACTAACATAATATAATAAAAAAACATTAAAAAATAATAGCACTATTGATAGGGCAAAAAAATATATAACAATGTTGCAAATATTAAAAAAAAAGAACTATGAGTAGGGCACCCTGGTGGTCCCTTCCGCAATACTTTAATTTATCTGGGATGGAACCTCAGAATTTTAGTTTTTGAAATGTCTCCAGATGATTCTAATGTGCTTCTAGAGTTGAGAAGCACTCATCTAAAACTAGCCTGGCTAGAGTAGTGGTTCTCAAAATAAGGTCCACAGACCAGCAGCAATAGCATCAACTGTGTATTTGTTAGAAATTCAAATGCATGGGCTCTACCGTAGACCTAAACAGAAACTAGGGGGTGAGGCTCAGCAATCTGCTTTGACAAGCCTTCCAGGTGATTTTGATTACACTAAAGCTGGAAACCCAATGATTTAGGCTAATGTTGGAATAGTAATTTGTTCTCCAAACTAAATTAATTGATAGAACAATATGTAACATGACAAATTTATAAGGAATCTAATATAAAGGAGAGGTAATTTGGCGGAAAATAACTTGCCTAATATGCAGACATGTATAGTAGCTTCTTATATAGTGCTTTGACTCCTGTAGTGCTTTAACTGTGTATCTTTTAAGCACTGGGTGGTGGGTAGACCAAAGAATTCTCATGTGAGCGCTTACTAGCTCTGTGTATCTTGAAAGGACAAGCAAGTGTTCTCTACCCAGAGGTACCCACTAACTCAGGGGCTACAGGAATAGGTGCATATAAAATACAGTTATTTTGGCCCTAAAATCCTATATGTCTCATTAAAAAATATATTTTAGGAAGATGTTATTCACCAAGGTATCTTAGGGCCCAAGTAGAGGAAGGTAAGACCCTGAAAGCAAAAAACCTCCTTTTTAGTGGTTATTTTAGGATTCAGACACACATGGCTTATTCAGTGGTACAGATATAAGAATGTAGTGTTCTAGTGTTATATCAAGGCTTTAATTTAGGAATTATAAACCTTTGGTTTCCACTCTGGAGAAGGAATCAGTAATAACTTTAAAGTACTCTTGAGTTTCCTTCCGCTCATTTATCTCCCAGATCTATACTTCATGTTTACTCTCAGTGATATCCTTTTTCTTCTAATAATTGACTTCTGAGATTCATAAATTCTTGAAAGCATGGAGAAAAATGAAAATTTGTCTCTTTGAGAGCAGGGGCAAATAATTTTTTAAGAGAGAGAAATGAAAAGATACAGTTATTGTTTTTAAAGCCAGTGGCAGATTGTGCTGGCAATAAAGGTAAGCTTGTGCAGTGCTTTATGGAATTGAAAGTTTTGTCTTTACTTTCCCTGCATACTTAGAGAGCCTATTCATCCGTCCTTTCAAAACCTCCAGCATTTTTATAAACATGAAAAACACAACCAGAAAGCCTCAAACCTTTAATTGGTCTTGAAATATGCTGTCGGAAAAATACAAGGCTGATGATGTGTACGCTGAACATTCATTGCTTTGTAACACTATTAGAAGAAAACAAACACGTTGAGATGGCACCAATTTTGATCACGTCTTTCCTCAGGGAGTGCATGCAGGAGCAATCCCATGAGTTTGCATGAGATGTGAAGCGAATTTCTTAAAAAGGATAAGGGGGACATGACAGTTGTCTGCGGGGGTGCCTGGGTGGCTCAGTCAGTTAAGTCTCTGCCTTCGGCTCAGGTCATGATCCTAGGGTCCTGGGATGGAGCCCCAAGCCTCACATTGGGCTCCCTGCTCAGTGGGGGGCCTGCTCCTCCCACACCTACTGCCCCTCCCCCAGCTTGTGCTCCCGAGCTCACTCGCTAGCTCTCTTTCTCTTATAGAATCTTTTTTTTTTAAAAGAAGAAAGTTGTGTCTGCTATGTATCACACAGTAGACTTGGTTGCTCAATACCACCCCAGTCTGTTTCTACTTGCCTTCCTGTGCCCAAAGATGGGAATATTAAAGATCACATTACCCAGATTCCTTGAAGCTGGCATTTCTCATGTGATCCAGCATTCTCTCAGGGAGTATATGCACACTAGAGGTTAGGAAGTCAAAAGCAAACACTATATGGTGTGGCCCAGCCGTTCTTTTGGTATGCGCGGTGGAGAAATAACTTATTTCTTAGGAGGCATTGTGTGGAGAGGTTGATATCATTGGTGTCAAGTAGAGGGCAGTGACAAAAACAACACCTGGGTGTTTTCCTGGGACACTTCTATGATGTGATTGAAAATCTCTTGGCTACATGGCTGTTGGCTATGTATCATCCAAACTCATTTGTTTGAGTCCTTTCAAAACTACTTCAAACATCTGGCCAAAAAAATAAAAATAAAGGTAAAATATATTCGAAGGAAAATTTAGCACCCAGGACACAACTTCAAGTTTTTTTTAAGAAGGGAAGGGATATTATAAACAAGGTAAATACTTTGAAAAGAATAAAGTGCATTTTCCGTCTGATTCTCTACATCACCCTAAACTCCGACACTCCCTTCCCCTTCTGCAGTTCTTTACATATCCATTGCCAGTGCTTGTGTCTTGTACCAAAATGAGTTTTGGAGTCTCATAAGCTGAGGTGGCATCTGTGTTCCATCTCTTACTAGTTATGTGACCTTTGGTGAGTCACTATTCCTCTCTGAGCCCACATTGTAAAACGACATCTTCATTATTCATGTCTGTGTACCATCACGTTGTTTCTCTTAAATGACTTATTTAAAATAGATATGGACTCTGGAAAACAAACTGAGGGCTTCAGAGGGGAGGGGGTGGGGGATTGGGATAGGCTGGTGATGGGTATTAAGGAGGGAACGTATTGCATGGAGCACTGGGTGTTATACACAACTAATGAGTCATGGAACACTACATCAAAAACTAAGGATGTACTGTATGGTGACTAACATAACATAAAAAATTAAAAAATAGAAATCTTAATTTGTTACTCTACATCAAAACAAAGCTAATGGAACCAACTCACACGTGTGTATGCATGCACATACACACCTAACTATGTCAGGTTCCTTAGTTATCTGTTGAGGCTGCCATATATCGTGTTTGGAATCTGTAAGTCATAGGCACTTGAAAGTAGACCTGACTCTTCTCCCTTTAGAATCTCTATCCCTGGTTTTAGGAGAGTCCAGTGTCACCTAGAGCATTTATGTTTAACAAATAGGCTATTAAAAGGAGACTTATGAAGGAACAGTGACAAGACCGGTGGAGAACCAAGGAATCTGATAGAGCCAGGTTGTGTGTGTGTGTGTGTGTGTGTGTGTGTGTATGTGTGTATGTGTGTGTGTGTGTATGCATGCACACATGTTTGAGTCTGGTTTTATTTGGTGGCATATCAGGGCAACTCAAGATTTCCATTTGTTTTAACTGATTTGTTGTATGTGAATTGTATATGAATATGAATGATAAAGGTAGGATGTTTTACAGTACCAAAATAAGAAAGACTGTTTTAAAAAGACAATTTTTTTTAATTTTTAAATTTTATTACTGAAGTATAGTCAACATACAATGTTAAATTAGTTTCAGGTATACAACATAGTGATTCAAAAATTCTGTACATTACTTGGTGCTCACCAAGATAAGTTTAGTTACCATCTGTCACCATACAATGTTATTACATATTATTAAATATATTCCCTATGCTGTTCTTTTTATTCCTGTGACTTACGTATTTTATAGCTGGAGGTTTGTACTTCTTAACCTCCTTCACCTATTTCACCCATACCTTCATTCCCTTCCCCTCTAGGAACTACTAGTTTGTTCTCTGTATTTGTGAATTTGTTTCTATTTTTTGTCTGTTTTTTAGACTCTGTATATAAGTTAAATCATATGGCATTTGTTTTCTTCTGACTTATTTCACTAATATTTCGTTCTGTATATGTATATGTATATACCATATTTTCTTTATCCATTCATCTATTGATAGGTACATGGGTTGCTACCGTATCTTGGGTATTGCAAATAGTGCTGCAGTGAACTTTGGGGTGCATGTATCTTTTCAAATTAGTATTTTTGTTTTCTTTAGGTAAATACCCAGTCGTGGAATTGCTAGATCATTTGGTAGTTCTATTTTTAATTTTCTGGGGACCCTCCATACTATTTTCCCAGGGGCTATATCAGTTTACGTTCTTACCAGCAGTCCATGGGGGCTACCTTTTCTCCACATCCTGACCAACACTTGTTATTTCTTGTAAAATGATCATTATTTATTCCAAAAGTGTTTTCAGATAGGAAAAGATTTTATTTTATTTTATTTTATTTTTATTTATTTGAGAGTGAACACAGCAGCAATTGGGAAGGGCAGAGGAACAGAGAGAATCTTAAGCAGGCTCCATGCTCAGCACAGAGCCGACTAGGGGCTCAATCTCACAACCCCAAGATCATGACTTGAACCAAAATCAAGAGGAAGTTGTTTAACTGACTGATCCACCCAGGTGTCCCAGGAAAGAAAGATTTTATCTCATTGCCAGTGATTTTAAAGCAGAGTTGAAAGATAACTGAAAAGGGACAGGAAACTACAGTGTATTGCAGGAGGAGTAACCATCTACAAAAACTATCATGATTGCAGAGGGAGATCTCTGATCAGTCTAGGTTTTTAAAAAGCATTCCCAAAGCAATATTTCATTATATGTAGAAACATACCTCTCTCTCTCTCCCTCTCTCTCTCTCTCTATGTGTATGTATGTATATGTATCACGTGATACATATATATGATATGATATATCACGTCTTCTTTATCCATATTACTAAGCCATGAAAAGAATGAGATCTTGTCATTTGCAACACCACAAATGGACCTAGAGGGTATAATGGTAAGTGAAAAAAGTCAGAGAAAGACAGATACCATGTGATTCCACTCATGTGTGCAATTCAAGAAAGAAGACAAATGAAAAAAGAAAAAAAAGACAAACGAAAATATAGACTCTTAAATATAGAGAAAAAACAGGTGGTTGCCAGAGGGGAGGTGGGTGAAATAGATAAAGGGGATTAAGAGTGCACTTATTGTAATGAGCATGGAGTAGTGTATAGAATTGTTGAAACATTACATTGTACACCTGAAACTAATAGAATACTGTTTGTTAACTATACTTCAAAAAAAAATTTTTAAAGCATTCCTGTAAGGAAGATGGATTATAGAAGAAATAAGAATTAGAATTACTTAATTCTTAGGTATTTTTATTTTGAGGAGAATGGTACTAAAAGTATAACAAATAGAATGAAAATGATGAGGAAGGAAGTAACCCAACAGCTATGTGATGAATAAGGCATACCTAGCTGCTTTAAATCAATCTGTCTTCAGAACTAGGTAGATACAGGATCCATCCTACAAGGATACAGGAAAACATGTTTGTATATGATAAAAACATATAAATTATTCTTGAGAATTTTGGGGAAAATGTCTGCAGTTAGAGAACACATATTCTAGTATAACAGTAACTTTTGTTTGTTGAAATTATAAAACCAGTTGTAAATATATTGTGATTGAGCATTTTGTGAAGAAAACCATGATTAGTAGAAAATAACATAGGTTCACTAATGATAAGTCACGTCAGACTAATTTTGTTACAGTTTTTTAATTGTAGATGGAAAGATGAGAGAAAACTTCATAGACATAATGTATTTTGATTTAATTAATATATTTTATAAAAATATTTTATGGAATCTATGTAGGGAAAACAATGGAGAAATGTATGCTCTGTGATACCCAGTTAAATGGATTTATGGTTTGTCAAATAATTTGAGCTTCTTATCCCACCCCATGTATAGTCCTTACTTCAAAACAAGTAAGATGTATAATGTCTTTGCCCTTGGTCTTGTCCTACTCAACATTTTAATGATATGTATAATGACATAGAAGGCATACTTATCAAATTTGCAGATGACATAAAGCTTGGAGCAATAGCTAATACACTGAGTTACTGAATCTTAATTCAAAACAATCTTGACAGGCTGGAACTCTGGCCAAAGCTAACAAGATGAAATTTAATGGTTATAAATGTTAAGTCCTGTATTTAGGTTCAAAAAATATCAACTGTACAAATGCTAGATGAGAGAAAATTTGGCTTAGAAGCTGTTTTTTTTGGGGGGAAGCTTATTTTTTTCTGCGTATAAATGCAATCTGAGCCTCCAATCTCTGTTGGTGGAAGCCCATTCATTGAAAAAAAATTGGTTACATCCCCACTATGTGCCAACTACATGCATTATCTTCTTCAATTCTTATAGTATCTCGCCAAAACAGTTACATTTATCCTTACTGTACGGGTAAGAAAATTAATGAGTTTGTCCATCTGTATGCTGCTATTAAATGTTAGAACTGCAGTTCAAATTTAGCTTTCTCTTTGCAGGTTCAGCATTTCAGTATAGCTTTGCTATTTGGTGTATGGCCCATAGATCAGTACCTTGTTAGAAATTTGGGATCTCAGGCTTCTACCCCAGACCTACTGAATCAGAATTTGCATTTTAACTAGATCCTGAGGGGAAATGTCTGCGTGGTAAAACTTAAGGAGCACTGCATTGTATCACACTTGCCTCAGGTTACCATTATAGAGACAGGATGTTAACATTTTGGGAGACTGGCATGTTGACCATGGTTTCAGCAAGCCTCAGGGGGTAGTATGCTGTCTGTCAGTAATGATACCTGCACAGGTTAGATAACACCTGACAATTCTTACTCATTTCTATATGCCAGATTTTAAGATGGAGTATTAATCAACTGGCAGGTCCAAAAGACAGTTAAGTGATGAGAGATGTTAAAAACAGTTCCTCAGAAGAATTAAAGAAATCATTTATAGCATTGAGAAGAGTCTCAAATCAGGCAGGGTGTCCTTAGGATAAAGGACTTAAAATGTCATTGGTTTGTCTTTTCCATTCTTTTTTTCTCATCAAATATTTATTGCACACCTATTGTGCACATGTTATTGAACTGTACATATCACTAAATGTAGAAAAAGACCAAGGGCAGAGATATTTTACCTTTATTTTTTTGGTGAGCAAAGACTACACATAGGGTTGGGTAAGGAGCTTGTCATTGTGATAACTGTTGTGAACAAGAAAGACAAGGTGGCTCTTCTAAAGGAGGTAACAACCCACTGGTTATCTAGTAAACAGCTCACTTTTCGTATATTAAATAAACACATGTCAATATTTCAGAAAATGGTTGGTGTTCTCCAGCTAATAGAGACTTGGAGGAAGCTAGTTTAGTTTGAGGGATCAAGTGGTCAAGGAAGGCCTCTCTGAGGAGATGACATTTGAGCTAAATCCTGAGTGACAAGATGGAGGTAGCTGTGTGAAGAGCTAGTACAAGAGTGTTACAGATGGAAGGAAGAGTAAATGCAAAAGCTGAGAGTAAATGCAAATGAGGAAGGAGCAAGCCTGGGATGGTTTAGGTTAGTCCCAAACTGGGTATTATGAGGTTGAGAGGGCCAGATGTCCAAAGGTAGATTTTGATTCATGGGGTTTGGAGGACCTTTCTCCCAATGTCAACATCCAGTGATGAAATGAATAGTGAGCTCCCTGTTACATTATGTCACATAGCCAGTGGAGGTTAGATGATTCATCAGAGAAGATTCAGAGCAGAATCACAAGGAAGAGATTGGAGGCGGTGTTCTCCAAGTCTTATCCACCCTAAAAGTTAAGACCCTGGTTAACGATCATTTTAAAGATTTCTAAGAAAATGTGTTCACTTCTTATCGCTAGGGTTCTACCTGTAAAAAAAAAAAGTTGCTATTCAAAAAAAGCCTGTGTTACTACTTTTCTCCTTCTGCCTACTCCCACCCTTGACGTGTTCCTTTCCCCTCTCTTATTGCCTCCCTCTGCTTACCCCCTTTCATAATTGGATGCATAAATCAATCCCAGGGGAAATTATGGCTATAATTAAAACATTATATTAGCTTAATTATGAATAAATAGCTCCTCTGCAGTTATCTCAAGATTGAATGTATGCAGTAATGGCTAGAGTACCTTATTTCTCCTCTGTGTCACTCTCAGCTATGGTGGCAGACTGAAACGGTAACTGATCAGTTACCATGGTTTCCAATGGAGGCAATGTAGCATGTAATTACTGCATACAGCTATCATTACTAAATTCTGTATGGCATTTTGATGTAATTCAATAAATAATTTGAGTCATAACTCTAGAAGAAGGGTACAACTGCTTGCAGGGTAATATTTTAAGAAAAAATTACATAAAATATTTTTTTTCCATACAGCTTGCCTATCAGGGGCAGTGATGAATAAAATTTGGTAGTTGGTTCTAACTGCTTTTGTCTTATCTCAAGAAAAATTGGTAAAAGGAGGTTTCAGGTGCCTTGATAGGTAAAGTAGTGTTGATTCGGGTACTAAATGAAGCAAGACACTTCATATGATTTTTAGCATGGTATTTAGCAAATCTTATTTCTTTAGGTTTGTACATCTTTAACAATGAAATAAAAATTCATGCTTTGTGAAACATGTAATAGAGGAGAGAGACTTTTAAACCAATCTACCATCTCCTCCCTCCCTACAGATTCCAGAGCAAGTTTCCTCAATTTGTCACTGAGTGCTAACTAATTAAGGAGTTGTCTACTTTCCTGGCCTCCTCTCAGTGCTATGCACACACTACAGGATATAAATGTGGATGTGAGGGTAATTCTTCATTATGTATTCAAGGGAACTGCCAAGTGTTTGCATTTGTATTGTTATCATTTGAAGATAAATCATTTCAATTTATTTTAATAAAAGGCAAGCAGACATGTAACTGCTTTAAGCTTCTTCATGCCATTGATAACCTGCACTCAACAGATTTTCCCAATCACTTGCTTTCTGTATTACTGTGTGAGAAAGCCAAAGTCTTAACCAAGTCACAAATTGGCACCAACACATGGAAACAGAGAGAGACTGATGCAAATTTGTTCTTAATCTTTTTATGAACTATGTATTCTTCTGTAAGGTTTTTAATGCATCAGGAGTAATCTGGAATACTTGTAGGAATCTACTCATTGACTTCTCTATCTCATACGTTCTTTTCCTTGTCTTTCTCAAGTGCATGCATGTTGTCATATGCTCTTTGTCATTCAAGATGATGTGGGTGGATATAGAGAAGTAGAAGAAAAGGGATATTATACACAATTGCTTCTCTCACAAAGTGTATGGTCTACCTGAGGGAAATGAGAAGCACATACAACACAGACAGCATAACAGCAAGAAAACAGACATTATAGTGTGTCTGAACTGTGTTTAATACCTTCTCCCATTTTACCTGCAGTGCTAATTCACCTCTCTGGGTCTCTGTTCTCTAATATGTCAAATGAGGATACCCAAAGCTGGCTAACAGTGTGCATACAACGATTCAATCTGATAAAATATGTGAAGTTTGTACTGTGCTTGGTACGTGGTGGATATTCAATAGAAACAGAACCAAAAATAACGATGAAGGTCAAATATTTCACAGAGATACTGCACATGATGTAGTTGAGTAGGAAAAGGGATTGGAGTGATTTGGGGAAGACATCACAAAGTAGGGTTTAAACTTAGACCTGAAGGGGAAGACATGTCTCAAGGCATGAATCAAGGTGAGTCTTTCAGGTGAAGACAGTAGCATATAGAGATGTGTAGATATCTTCACAATTTTTTTTCTATCAATATGACCTCCTTTAAAAATTATTTTAGCATTGAACTGTGTTTTACTTTTTAAGCTATATTTGCATTTGCAGTTCTGTAAGGTCATGTTGAGATTTTGTTTATTAGGTTGTTTTCTTGTTATTTTAAGAATCAGTGAACACATGCTCTGTTTCCCACCAGCTATTAGGTGAAAATATCCTAAGTCACTGCTCCCAGGACTGCCAAGAAAGCAATACAAAAAGGACCAAATATAAGCAAAATATGGAAAGTGGAAGTCTTATGCAACAGTTTTGCTTTGGCCCAGTGTGTTCTTATGTTCATCCTTTCCCCATTCCATACATTTGTTCCTTTTATCCAATAGCTTCATGTTGTGCCTTGCCTGTGCTCTCCAATTCCAGTACAGCAATGGGATAAATGAGTATCATTAAGCCTAAATGATGACTGGCCATAAACTTGGTACTACTCAGGAAGTATGGACATTTTCAGAGTCAGGCAAGAAAGAAAAAGCAATGTCATGGTAGACCCTGTTTGAAGTGTGAACTCGGTATTACTTAAAGTATAGAGCATTAGTGAAAACTCCAACTTTAAATAAGGCAGACAACCTAGCCATCTGTATTGAAGGTGGGGACAATGGTTAGGTCAAATAAGAATGGATATCTAATTCAGTATGCTTTTAAGGAGATGAGAGGGCATTTGAATGGACTCTTCCCTTGGGAATGGACCTTCATGGATTTCATGTTGGTTGAGGGGCAGCTCTGTCTTCAGAGTCATGAAAGTGTCTCTTTGCCTGTCCCTCTCCCCATTGTATCTGCTGAGGGATGCTCTAAATTAGGAGTGTGTTGAAAGTGGATGCTGCTGGTAAGGCAGACCAGTGTTTAAGAAATTTAGTTTGGAGATCTGTAGTAGACATATACATCCCATATCTCCTTTCACTGAAAGATTTATTCTCTCCATTGCTAGAAAGACTGCCAGCAAATAGCCTCCAATTTTCAGCCCCTTCAGGGATTGTCACAGTTTCGGATGGCATCTTGTCTTAACATCTTGGCACTTCCTGAGGTGGCTTACATTCTTTCACTGATAGACATGGAAGTAAAAAGGCATGGCCCTCTTGATCCAGAACCATGGCCATTCTAGCTCCAGAGCTCAATATGGGTTTTGCTGAAGCTGCCATTGGGCATGGGTTGTAGCTGAACCTCTCTGCATACTTCTGCTTCCTTCCCTCCCTTCCACAAGTGTTGGTAACAGGACACTATTTAATAAATGCCCTGTATGCTTAACTTTATCCTAGAGGGTGATTACCAGGGCACCCAACTTGCAGTAAGATCTTTTCTTTAAGGTAAAGTCAGCTTCCCACTCTGTGTAATGTGGGACAGTTGTAGGAAACACAGGAGTTTGTTGTATTGAGATATTTGTTCTCTCAGGGTCAGCATGATTGGGTCTGGCCTAGAGTAAATGGAAGCTGAGATGGTCTTTCAGAGTTGCTAGATGCCTTGACCACTTATCCAAGATGCTTTGCAAGCAGTTTGATTTTCTGTATGAGCCATGCCATTTGAAAGTTGGTGAATGCACTGTGTTTTCAGATATGCTCCAAAGACACCCTGTTATTTCTAGGAGGTATAGTTAATTTTTGCTATTAGACATTATCATCTCAAGGTTGACACATTTTTCATTTAAACGGTTGGAAACTGAAAAGAGATCCTAAAATTTCTGATGGACTAAGGCATACGGTAGTTAAGTTTTGTTTGAAGAATAAAAGAAGATGGGAGTTGATACTGAACCTGGAAAAGTGTCTAGTTAAGGACTCTTTACAGATACTTTACAAATAAATCAAAATAGCTGAAGTTTATTCTTTTAGACTGTGCTCTGCTACTGCTTTCTTTTTTTCTCTACCACCCACTCAGATTTGTTGATCTTCAAGAGCCACACATAGCATTTTTTAATAATACATTATATTAATTTCACAGCTACACTTTAAATAGTGGCACAGCTGCGGTTGTCATTGAATAGTGTATGAAATAACCTTGGAGTAGTAAGTTATTTATTCTTACAGTGATTTAGGTTTAACTGTATGTGGGCTTTGCCTTAACTTATAAAAGGTATTTGTATAATCCCCATTAATAACTGTAATTCTAGAAGTTAAGAGTTATAATAGTTCACATTTTGATAATACCATTCATACTAGTACCTGAAGTACTTTGTGAAAAAGGAATTCTAAAGGGTAGAACTGCTGTTATTTGGATTTTAAATATTTGTAGTCTTTGGATAGAAAGAATAATTCTAAAGTCACTTGGACATAGAAAGAGTTTTCCTTTGTTTACTTTAGCTTCCAACAACGTTGCCTCCTTTAGAACATAAAAGAATTGCTTGGCAGTGTTGGCAGGAGATGGGTAATCTTATATATGTTTAAACTATTCTTGAAATTACTACAATATTATATTTAAAATTATCTGCCATTGGTGTGCTGGAGCTGGTTCCCACCACCTGTGAGAGCTGATTGTGGCACGTCTATTCTTAGCACTGTGTCCAGTCACATCATGATGGTAGCTTGAAATTAGCTATGGTGGGACTATTTACACTACTGTTTAAGTTAGAAATCAGCACCCCATCCTAATGGAGGCAGTTATTAAACATTTACCAGTATATCACTGTTATCTACTCATACATACCTTTCACATTATAAAGTATAGTTTTACATGGAAAAAATTTAAAAGACCTAGTGTAGCAAAGTCAAAAGAATGGGGTAGGAAACAATCAAAATCCTAGAAGAGAACACAGATAGTAACCCCTTTGACATCGGCCATAGCAACTTCTTACTAGATATGTCTCCAGAGGCAAGGGAAACAAAAGCAAAAATAAACTATTGGAACCTCATCAAGATAAAAATGCTTCTGCACAGCAAAGGAAACGATCAACAAAACTAAAAGGCAACCTTTGGATTGAGAGAAGGTATTTGCAAATGACATATCGTATAAAGGGTTAGTAACCAAAATATATAAAGACCTTACAAAACTCAACACCCAAAAATCAAATAATCCAGTTTAAAAATGGGCAGAATACTGATGACTGATGAATGGTAAAGAAGATGAGTGTGTGTGTGTATGTGTGTGTACGTGTGTGTGTGTGTATTAGAGTATTATTCAGCCACAAAAAAATGAAATCTTGCAATTTCCAATGGCGTGGAGGGAGCTAGAGTGTATTATGCTATGAAAAATAAGTCAGAGAAAGACAAATGTTGTATGATTTCACTCATGGATGGAATTTAAGAAAAAAAAACAGATGAACATGGGGGGAAAAAAAGCAAACCATAAAACCGACTTTTAACTGTAGAGAACAAACTGAGGGTTGCTGTAGGGAACCTTGGCAGGGGGATGGATTAAATGGCTGATGGGTACTAAGGAGGGCACTCGTTGTAGTGAGCACTGGGTGTTAAATATAAGGGATGTATCTCTAAATTCTACTCCTGATATTAATATTACACCATATGTTAAGTAACTGGAATTTAAATAAAAACTTGAAACAAACAAGCAGAATGGATGGAAGACATGAGCAAACATTTCTCCAGAGAAAACATACAGATGGCTGACACATGAAAAGATGCTCAACCTGACTCATCATCATGGAAATACAAATCAAAACTACAGTAAGATAGCACCTCACACCTGTTGGAATGTTTAAGATCAACAATAAGGGAAATAATAGATGTTGGCAAGGATGTGGAGAAAGGGGAACCCTCTTACACTGTTGGTGGGAATGCAAACTGGTTCAGCCACTCTGGAAAACAGTATGGGGGTTCCTCAGAAAGTTAAAAATAGAGCTACCCCACGATCTAACAATTGTACTACTAGATATTTACCCAAAGGATACAAAAATACTGATTTGAAGGGACACATGCACCCTGGTGTTTATTAACATTATCAACAATAGCCAAATTACGGAAAGGGCCCAAATGTGCATTGACTAATGAATGGATAAAGAAGAAGTGGTATATATACACAGTGGAATATTACTCAGCCATCAAAAAGAATGAGATCTTGCTGTTTGCAATGACATGGATAGAGCCAGAAAGTATTATGTTAAGCAAAATAAGTCAGTCAGAGAAAGACAGATACCATATGATTTCACTCATCTGTGGAATTTAAGAAGCAAAGCAGATGAACATAGGGGGTAAAAAAAAAAAAAAGAGGCAAACCATGAAAGAAGCTCCTAACTATAGAGAACAAACTGAGGGTTGCTGGAGGGGAGGTGGGTAGGGGGTGAGTGAAATAAGTAATGGACATTAAGCAGGGCACTTACTGTGATGAACACTGGGTACTGTATATAAGTGATAAATCACTCAATTCTACACATGAAACTAATATTATACCGTATGTTAAGTAACTGGAATTTAAGTAAAAACTTAAAAAGAATGGGTAATAGCATCATTTCTAAATTTCAAAAGAATCTGGAACCTTGGTGAAAGATGGATGAACTCACAAGTTTAGGTAACTTTGGAAATGTAACTTCCTGCGTCTTATCCTATGCCTCAGGCCAAGCATTTTCCAACAGGAATGCCACTTGGCAAGTGTCTTCCATGGCCAAGTTTATACTCTAAAAGAAAGCAGAAGTGCTTTCCTCAGGGAGTTGAGGTGACTTGCTTTCTGGGTTTGAAGGTATTGTACCTGAGGTCAATGAGTTAATTAATATATGATGAATCTCACTAGCATCTTGATATAAATAATTAACTTAGCTTTAAGCATGTTGCTTCAAGGTGGAGCTAGAGGGTGATGAAAGAGTATCCAGCATTTGCAGAATTGAGATAGACCATCATCTGTCCAGTCAGAAAGGTGGCCAGAAACTTGGAAATATTGCCTATGAAGCAAGCCATCCTTTTTGCCTCCCTCAGGGTGTGTGAATTCTGGCATTGTCACAAGACAAATCTGAACACATTAAACTTTGTAGGTAATAAAGCCCTGGTTGAAATATAAAATATGAAACTTTCCATGTATTTATGCTTGGACTTTTATACCTAGTAGGTTTATAGTAAATGTATGCTCTCATATTGCTCCTCACTGAGCCCTTAATAGTTGTTTACCTTAAAACATGTAATTACCTCTAAATAGTCCCTAAATATTACACAGAAATTATAAATTAGGCAGTGCATTTGGTTGTAATAAGTAAGTATTCTACACAAAACAGATGAAAGCTTGCGGTAATAGAAACTAAATGAAATAATGATACACATAGAAGACTGTGGAAATGATGGCTAAAAGGAGCAAGATCACAGAAAAGTCCTCTTCTGAAGCCTAATTAGCTAAACAGAAAAAGTAGTTTGTCAAAGGCTAAAAATAAGCAGTAATCAGACAATTAAAAGTCAGAGAAGTTTATGCTATCAACTTGAAAGTGACAGAAAAACAATTCTGTGTTCTAGGGCAGCAGAAAATACACTTAGCAAAGGAGAAGTCAGTAAAATCCTGACAATTTTTTTAATACCACTCAATTTGGGGTAAAACATAATAAAGGGATAAAAAAGCAACACTGGGAAAAATCCAGAAAAAAAACCTTTGTGACCATATGCACTTAAATTTAGGGGGCAAGAAGATTGCAAGTCTTATTTTCCAAGGAAAGCAAAGTTGAGTAAACAGGCCAAATGAACTGGGCCTTGGTAGAACATTACAGAAGGGGAGGACCTGACAAGTGTTTATACCATTCAAACCAAACGGTGATTTCTTTTCCATTTCCAAAAACTGGGGCAAGAATTGAAAGCACTCAAACTGATCCTTAAAGGAGCAGGAAAAAGAGTCTTAAATAAGGTGTGAATGCTGTCAGGGATAATTCACTAAAACATGCGTCTGAACTAAAAGTTAAGTGTGAAATATATTAAGAATGAGAGAGATGAAAGGAACTGAAATAGCTATTATAATATAGAGCAACAAAAACAGAAAACAAAAATCAATAAATGAAAAAGGAAAGAACGGGTGAACATACTAAAAGAACTCAGACTTGAAAAAAATCAAAACTAAGATATAGAAGTGTGGGAGGTTAAGATGGCGGAGGAGTAGGGGACCCCTTTTTCAGCCGGTCCCCTGAGTTGAGCTGGATAGGTACCAGACCAGCAGGAATATCCACGGAATCAGCCTGAGACGCAGGAAGATACATCTGGATCTCTACAAATGAACATCTCCAGCGCTGAGTATCGAGGTACGAAGCGGGGAGCCGTGAAACCGCGCACAGATATCGGAAGCTAAACAGAAGGGGGAGGGAGCCGCCGTGTCAGGGCGCCGGGAAGCGGTAGCCACCTGCAAGGGGGAGCGGACAGACCGCGGACCCGCACGCTTGAGACAGCAGGCTGAGAAGGGAGCTCCGGGAGCGCACGCGGGACGGCTGGCGGTTGGCGGGCCACCTGCACGGGGGAGCAGGCGGACTCGCGGACAGCACCCGTGAGACACCAGACTGAGACGGGGAGCTCCGGGAGCCCGCGCGGGGCGGCTGGCGGCGGGCGGGGTTGGAAACACAAAGGACAGAGACGTGCCGGCCCTGGAAGTGAGGGCTGGGACGCCGGGTGTGGGGCGCACAGCCCGGGATGCTGCAGGGTTGAGCAGCACCAACAGAAACAGAGTTAAAGTGGCCAGAACATCAGTGGAGAACGATCCGCGATCCCTCTGTTCTGAGACAGAGGCTGAATTTCAGCCGCTGCTGCTCTCTCAGAAGAGGCATAGCAAACCGCCAGGGAAAGCCGCCAGAGAACAAAAGCCCGGAAATACCGGCTCACAGGGTGCCCATCCCCATCCCCCCTCGCAAGGGACACAGAGACTCTACCCAAACAGGGTTTTCTGAGTACCTGCAGGCAGGCCCCTCCCCCAGAAGGCAGGCTGAAAAATCAAGAAGCCCACAACCCGGAGCGCCTGAGTGGCGCAGTCACCAAGCACCTGTCTTCGGATTAGGGTGTGATCACAACGCTCCGTAAGGAGTCCTTCATCGGGCTTCTCCACCGGGAACCTGCTTCTTCCTCTCCCACTCCTCTGCTTGGGTTCCCTTTCTTGCTGACTGTCTCTCTCTCTCTCAAATAAATAAATAAACTCTTTAAGGAAGAAGCCCACATCCCTAAGATCTCTATAAAACAAGGGCGCACGGCCTGGGTCCCAGTCAACACTTGGGCTCTGGACAACCCTGCAATCTCTCTTCATCAGAATGACGAGAAGGAGAAGTCCCCCCCAGCAAAGAAAAGATAATGAGTCTGTGGCCTCTGCCACAGAATTGGCCTCGGCCACAGAATTAATACATATGGATGTATCCCAATTATCAGAAATGGAATTCAGAGCAACAATGGTCAAGATGATGAGTAAACTTGAAAAAAGCATCAGAGAAAGCGTTGCTGAGAATATAGAATCCCTAAGGGCAGAAATGAGAGCGAATCTGACAGAAATTAAAAATTCTATGAGCCAAATGCAGTCAAAACTAGAGGCTCTGACGGCCAGGGTCACCGAGGCAGAGGAACGCGTTAGCGAATTGGAGGATGGGTTAGTAGAAGAAAAAACGAAAATAGAAGCTGGTCTTAAAAAAATCCACGCCCACGAATGTAGATTACGGGAGATTACTGACTCTATGAAACGATCCAATGTCAGAATCATCGGCATCCCTGAAGGGGTGGAGAAAAACAGAGGTCTAGAAGAGATATTTGAACAAATTGTAGCTGAAAACTTCCCTAATCTAGCAAGGGAAACAAGCATTCGTGTCCAAGAGGCAGAGAGGACCCCATCCAAGCTCAACCAGGACAAACCTACGCCACGGCATGTCATAGTGCAATTCGCAAATATTAGATCCAAGGATACAGTATTGAAAGCGGCCAGGGCAAAGAAATTTCTCACGTACCAAGGCAAAGGTATCAGGATTACGTCAGACCTGTCTACAGAGACCTGGAATGAGAGAAAGGCTTGGGGGGGCATTTTTAAAGCTCTTTCAGAGAAAAACATGCAGCCAAGGATCCTTTATCCAGCAAAGCTGTCATTCAGAATTGATGGAGAAATAAAGACGTTCCAAAATCGCCAATCATTAACCAATTTCGTAACCACGAAACCAGCCCTACAGGAGATATTAAGGGGGGCTCTATAAAGGTAAAAAGGCCCCAAGAGTGATACAGAGCAGCAAGTCACAACCGATACAAAGACTTTAAAGAGAAATGGCATCATTAAAATCATATCTGTCAATAATCTCTATCAATCTAAATGGCTTAAACTCTCCCATAAAACGCCACAGGGTTGCAGATTGGATAAAAAGACATGACCCATCCATTTGCTGTCTACAAGAGACTCATTTTGAACCCAAAGATGCATTCAGACTTAGAGTAAGGGGATGGAGTACCATCTTCCACGCAAATGGACCTCAAAAGAAAGCTGGAGTAGCAATTCTCATATCAGATAGACTGGATTTTAAACTAGAGGCCATAGAGAGAGATACAGAAGGGCACTATATTATTCTTAAAGGAAGTATTCAACAAGTGGATATGACAATTATTAATATATATGCCCCCAACAGGGGAGCAGCAAGATACACAAGCCAACTCTTAACCAAAATAAAGAGACATATAGATAAGAACACAGTAATAGTAGGGGACCTCAACACCCCACTATCAGAAATAGACAGAACACCCTGGCAAAAACTAAGCAAAGAATCAAAGGCTTTGAATGCCATACTCGACGAGTTGGACCTCATAGATATATATAGAACACTACACCCCAGAACCAAAGAATACTCATTCTATTCAAATGCCCATGGAACATTCTCAAGAATAGATCATGCTCTGGGACACAAAACAGGTCTCAGCCAATACCAAAAGATTGAAATTATCCCCTGCATATTCTCAGACCACAACGCTCTGAAATTGGAACTCAACCACAAGGAAAAACCTGGAAGAAACTCAAACACTTGGAGGCTAAGAACCATCCTGCTCAAGAATGACTCGATAAACCAGGAAATCAAAAAACAAATTAAACAATTTATGGAGACCAACGAGAATGAATACACAACGGTCCAAAACCTATGGGATACTGCAAAGGCAGTCCTAAGGGGGAAATACATAGCCATCCAAGCCTCACTCAAAAGAATAGAAAAATCTAAAATGCAGTTTCTATATTCTCACCTCAAGAAACTGGAACAGCAACAGAGGGACAGGCCTAACCCACTGACAAGGAAGGAGTTGACCAAGATTAGAGCAGAAATCAATGAATTAGAAACCAGGAGCACAGTACAGCAGATCAACAGGACTAGAAGCTGGTTCTTTGAGAGAATCCATAAAATTGACAGACCACTGGCAAAACTTGTCCAAAAACAAAGAGAAAGGACTGAGATTATTAAAATTATGACTGAAAAGGGAGAGGTCACGACCAGCACCATTGAAATTGCAAGGATTATTAGAAACTTTTATCAACAGCTATATGCCAAAAAACTAAACAATCTGGAAGAGATGGAGGCCTTCCTGGAAACCTATAAACTACCAAGACTGAAACAGGAAGAAATAGATTTCTTAAATAGGCCAATTAACTATGAAGAAATTGAGTCAGTGATAAACAACCTTCCAAATAATAAAACTCCAGGCCCAGACGGTTTTCCTGGGGAATTCTACCAAACATTCAAAGAAGAAATAATACCTATTCTCCTAAAGCTATTTCAAAAAATAGAAACAGAAGGAAAGCTACCAAACTCATTCTATGAGGCTAATATTACCTTGATCCCCAAACCAGGCAAAGACCCCCTCAAAAAGGAGAATTACAGACCGATTTCTCTAATGAATATGGATGCCAAAATCCTCAACAAGATCCTTGCTAATAGAATCCAACAGTACATTAAAAGGATTATCCATCATGACCAAGTGGGATTCATACCTGGGATGCAAGCATGGTTCAACACTCGCAAATCAATCAATGTGATACATCATATCAACAAGAAAAGACTCAAGAACCATATGATCCTCTCAATTGATGCAGAAAAAGCATTTGACAAAATACAGCATCCTTTCCTGATTAAAACCCTTCAGAGTGTAGGAATAGAGGGTACATTTCTCAATCTCATAAAAGCCATCTATGAAAAGCCTACTGCAAGCATTATTCTCAATGGGGAAAAGCTGGAAGCCTTTCCCTTAAGATCAGGAACACGACAAGGATGCCCACTCTCGCCACTATTATTCAACATAGTACTAGAAGTCCTTGCAACAGCAATCAGAAGACAAAAAGGGATCAAAGGTATCCAAATCGGCAAAGAAGAAGTCAAACTGTCTCTCTTTGCAGATGACATGATACTCTATATGGAAAACCCAAAGGAATCCACTCCCAAACTATTAGAAGTTATAGAACAATTCAGTAAGGTGGCAGGATACAAAATCAATGCCCAGAAATCAGTTGCATTTCTATACACGAATAACGAGACTGAAGAAAGAGAAATTAGGGAATCCATCCCATTTACAATAACACCAAAAACCATACGTTACCTTGGAATTAACTTAACCAGAGACGTAAAGGACCTATATCCTAGAAACTATAGATCACTTTTGAAAGATATTGAGGAAGACATAAAAAGATGGAAAAATATTCCATGCTCATGGATTGGAAGAATTAACATAGTTAAAATGTCCATACTACCCAGAGCAATCTACACTTTCAATGCTATCCCGATCAAAATACCGAGGACATTTTTCAAAGAACTGGAACAAATAGTCCTTAAATTTGTATGGAACCAGAAAAGGCCCCGAATCTCCAAGGAACTGTTGAAAAGGAAAAACAAAGCTGGGGGCATCACAATGCCGGATTTCGAGCTGTACTACAAAGCTGTGATCACAAAGACAGCATGGTACTGGCACAAAAACAGACACATCGACCAATGGAACAGAATAGAGAACCCAGAAATGGACCCTCGGCTCTTTGGGCAACTAATCTTTGATAAAGCAGGAAAAAACATCCGGTGGAAAAAAGACAGTCTCTTCAATAAATGGTGCTGGGAAAATTGGACAGCTACATGCAAAAGAATGAAACTTGACCACTCTCTCACACCATACACAAAAATAAACTCCAAATGGATGAAAGACCTCAATGTGAGACAGGAATCCATCAAAATTCTAGAGGAGAACATAGGCAACAACTTCTATGACATCGGCCAGAGCAACCTTTTTCACGACACATCGCCAAAGGCAAGAGAAATAAAAGATAAAATGAACTTATGGGACTTTATCAGGATAAAGAGCTTCTGCACAGCCAAGGAAACAGTCAAAAAAACTAAGAGACAGCCCACGGAATGGGAGAATATATTTGCAAAGGACACCACAGATAAAGGACTGGTATCCAAGATCTACAAAGAACTTCTCAAACTCAATACACGAGAAACAAATAAACAAATCATAAAATGGGCAGAAGATATGAACAGACACTTTTCCAATGAAGACATACAAATGGCTAACAGACACATGAAAAAATGTTCAAAATCATTAGCCATCAGGGAAATTCAAATCAAAACCACACTGAGATACCACCTTACGCCAGTTAGAATGGCAAAGATAGACAAGGCAAGAAACAACAATTGTTGGAGAGGATGTGGAGAAAGGGGATCCCTCCTACATTGTTGGTGGGAATGCAAGTTGGTACAGCCACTCTGGAAAACAGTGTGGAGGTCCCTTAAAAAGTTAAAAATTGAACTACCCTATGACCCAGCCATTGCACTACTGGGTGTTTACCCCAAAGATACAGACGTAGTAAAGAGAAGGGCCATATGCACCCCAATGTTCATAGCTGCATTGTCCACAATAGCCAAATCATGGAAGGAGCCGAGATGCCCTTCAACAGATGACTGGATTAAGAAGCTGTGGTCCATATATACAATGGAATATTACTCAGCTATCAGAAAGAACGAATTCTCAACATTTGCTGCAACATGGACGGCACTGGAGGAGATAATGCTAAGTGAAATAAGTCAAGCAGAGAAAGACAATTATCATATGATTTCTCTCATCTATGGAACATAAGAACTAGGATGATCGGTAGGGGAAGAAAGGGATAAAGAAAAGGGGGGTAATCAGAAGGGGGAATGAAACATGAGAGACTATGGACTATGAGAAACAAACTGAAGACTTCAGAGGGGAGGGGGTGGGGGAATGGGATAGACTGGTGATGGGTAGTAAGGAGGGCACGTATTGCATGGTGCACTGGGTGTTATACGCAACTAATGAAGCATCAAACTTTACATCAGAATCAGGGGATGTACTGTATGGTGATTAACATAATATAATAAAATAAAATTAATTATTAAAAAAAAGAGATAGAAGAAAGTGTTGTAAAATTGTTGTGCTGAAGAACAATTTACAAAAAGTATTAAATAAAAGTAGAAAAACAGGGTAAGAAGATAAAAGAGAATAAGATGTATAAGAAGATTGTGTAGTAAACAAATTGAGAACTCAGATAACACATGTTATGTGCTTACAAATGAGAAAGCTTAAAATGAGATTTTAGTATAAAAGCTGGAAAACAAAAATATTTAAAGATGTGATAGAGGAACATGTCCCAGAAATAAGGGAAAAAGCTAAAACTTAAAGGTGCATACCTCAGAGCAGGAAAAATTACTTGGAGTTAGTGACACTGAGACATATTCTGGTTAATTTATTATACTTAACAATAAGATCCTGTTCGTAAAGACCCACAATTATTCACATATTCAGAAAGAAAAATTGATTCACAAGATTAAAAAAAATTAGGATCTTCTCAGAATCCCTCATAGTAACATTTAGTGCCATGAGACAGCGGTGAGATTGCTACAGGTTCCACTGGAAAACAAAGTGGGACCGAAGAATATTGCACAGAGCCAAGTAGTTATTAAAACAAAAAGCCACAGCAGACACTCCTAGACTAGAAAGAACTCCAGGAAGTCTTAAAACTCAAAACAAAAACTCTCAGCAATAATATCAAAGAACTAGATTAAAAATTTGAGGGGTTGTGGCTGCAGATTGAATGCTTATGGGCGTTGGTGATAAAGAAGTTTAAGTGGGATAACTACCTTACCTTCCATAGTGTCTGGTCACATCTAAACTCAAAGCAGGTACATTAAAAAAAATACTCCAATCTTTAAATATTTTTAAAAAATTTTTTCTTTAATATTAAATTTCACACCACTCACATTTTGGGCTAGAAGAATCTTTGTTGTAGGGGCTCTCATGTACATTGTAGGATGTTTAGCAGCATCCTTGGCCTCTACCCACTAGATGCCAGTAGTACCCAGTTGTAACATCCAAAAATGTCATCAGATACTGCCAAATGTCCCCTAGGCTACAATAGTTCTCCTATTTGAGAACCACTGCCTTAGATGAGTCTTTCAGAAGCAAGTCTTTTTGTGACTAAGGAACAATTATAATTATACTCAACATTTCCTTGAGCTTCACCTTTGTTCTGTTACATTTTACTGGAATTAAATTTAGCATTTCAAAAACAGTAGCTTATATGTTGTATGAATCCATTGTGAAAGTCATTTTGGCTATTTATCTGTCTCTGCCTGTCAACTGATCTATCATCTACCTGTTATTTCTCTCTCTTTGTATTTGTATATATGCACAGGGAGATACTAGTAAAATAACACTAGATGTCTGGTTGATGACATTTTAGGTTAATTGCTTTTTATACTATTGCTTAATTTTTTAAGTGATGAAATACGGTTTCAGTAAAAAAGCTGTTACTCTAAAAACAGTATACTTAATTTTGTTTAATTCATTTATTTATGACAAAGCATTGTTGTTAAGCCTGAAAAATACACATAGACTTTAATGTTTTACTTCCTGTAATGCAGCTGAATGGAATAATAGAAAAATGTGTTAAAAGTTGATAATACTGAAAACTTAAAAACTGCACAAATGCTTTATTGTAGGTTGGCTTAACAAATAAAAATATACCTATTTATTAGAATTATAGTCATACATTAATAACAAGATTATAGATAAATACTTTTTGTGTATAAATATTCATTACATGGAAAGTTATTAATGCTATATTAAATGAAAAAGTAGATTTTTAAATGTCCCTACTATATTATGCCTAGTTTATATAAATAAAGTGTTATATAGTTATATAAAAAGATGAATTATGCAGATAAAGGTTTTTATCTCCAGGTGATAGGTAATAGGTGGCTTTTATTTCTTTCTCTGTAATGTTTTTTTCTATATTGGAAACTTTATTATATTAATTTTATAAATTTATTTTTTAATAATAAGAAATACTATAAAAGACACTTTTATTTTCAAAATGAAGATAGTTTCATAGGTATTCTTGACTCTTAGTATTAAGTAGTTATACTAAATTTCCCCCTAACCTTCTTTGCTTAGAGTTGCATGATGAAAATGGACATTAGGTCAGAAAGGATTTTATACTAAAGAAAGTTAGTGATTTCAGTTTTTGGCCCAAAAATTGTATGACAATTGAGTAAAACAGAACAGACCTTGCGAATAACTCCTCAGGAAGAAAAGTGCCATCAGAGTTGCAAGGAAGAGAAGGTCAGAAAAAGCTTTTCAATACCTAGATTACCATTGTAGAAGGGGGGACAAAGACAGGATTAACCAGAAGAGGAAGGATGGGCTTGGACGTGAGTCACCTGTGTGTTGGGCAACCATATTTAACCATTTTTCTGCTTCTCCACCTTGTGGGTGTGCTAATGCATGCACAAAACTACTGGTGTGCAGAATCCTATAAAGAAGAATGCAATAGAACATTTAGCATCAACAGCCATAGAACCAACCCTGTGCACATCAGAGATGCATCATAGGATTTCTGGAGCATTTTTTAAAACATTTATCATAAAACACTTATTTTACAAATGAATGTCATTTTTCCTTATTCGTGTAACACATATACATATATGTACAACCATATATATGCAATCATATGTATATGATCACTTGTGTAGTACTGAATGCTTTGGCATTTATAAACCTCACTCTTCAATTTAATAGCTTTTATAACTTTATTACAAAGCATATGTCCTTAAATCAGGATTTGTGAACCTTATATAACTAAATAAAACTGAAGACAAGGAAACAGAGAAACCTGAGTTCCGTACTTTAAATTGACACTATTGTTCATGAAGTAATGGATTTCCTAATCAAAAATACTAGCTTAGTTTAAATTTCAAAATGAAAAAAAAAGGCCTAGGGAAAGTAAATGACAAAAGTAAATAGCAGATTTTACACTAGAACCCAAATACTCTGTTTGTGGTCAGGCATGTTCACCACCAGATATACAGCCTCTTTCACAAATGCAAAGTACCGTGACATTTTTTATTCTGTATTTTAATTCAGTATTGATCACCTTTGCCCTATAACAAAAACTTTTTAAAAAGTTTTTTTAGTTTAAGTTTTTACTGCTTCGGTAAGTAGAGATGAATAAAAAACGGAAAGACAGAAGGCATCAGCAAAGAAATGGAAAATAAGAATTGGAAGGAAATTTTAGAATTGAAATATAAAATAATTGGAAGGATTTAATAGCAGAAGGTGAAGGAGGAAAGAATCCATGGATTTGTAGATAGATGAGTAAAAATTACCCAATTTTTGAATAGTTGAGTAAAAAAAAAAAAGGTAAATGAACAGAGCCCGGAACCTGTGATAGAATAACAAAAAAAAAGTCTTTGTGTTATTTGAACCCAGAAAAAGAAGAGGACTGACTTGCAGAAGAATATTTGAGGAAATAATGGCCAGAAACTTCATAGATTTGTAAAAGACATGAACCTACTACAGATTTGAGAAGTTCAGCAAACTCAAAACAAGATAAAGCCAAAGAAATCCAAACCCAGGGGCGCCTGGGTGGCTCAGTCGATAAGCGTCTGCCTTTGGCTCAGGGCGTGATCCCGGCGTTCTGGCATCAAGCCCCGCATCAGGCTCCTCCACTATGAGCCTACTTCTTCCTCTCCCACTCCCCCTGCTTCCGTTCCCTCTCTTGCTTGGCTGTCTCTCTCTCTCTGTCAAATAAATAAATAAAATCTTAAAAAAAAAAAAAAGAAAAATACTTAAAAAAAAAAAGAAATCCAAACCCAGGCACATCATAATCAAATTGCTGAAAACTAAAGTCAAAAAAGGAATCATGAAAACAACCAGAAAAAAACATCACATTGTTTAATGGGAAACAATGATTCAATTGAGAGGTGATTTCTCATCAGAGATGGTGGATGAAAGAAGGAATTAAAACATTTTTCAAGTGATAAAACAAGTGTTCGATCCAGAATTCTTTATCTAGCAAAACAAATTCTTTAGCAATAGAGGTGAAATAAAGACAATTTCAATTAAAGGAAAACTAAGAGAATTTTCTGCCACCAGACCTGCTGTGAAAGAATTTCTAAGGGAAGATGACGAGAAAGGAGAGAGAAGATACCAGAAGGAAGCTCGAAGCATCAGTAATAAAAAAAAAACCTAAATGGTAAATATCTAGCTTAATATACTAGATTAATCTTTTCCTGTTAAGCTATTTAAAATGTTAGGTCAAAAGAAAAAATTTTAATGTTGTGATGGGTTTTTAATGATAGTGTTATTCATAAGACAATTACAGCCTAAAGGGAATGGGTAAAGGGACATGTATGGTGGAAAGATTTTCTTTGTACATTTGAAGTGATAAAACATTGATTCTATGTATACAGTAACAAGTTCAGTATGTATACTTTATAGAGCAAGCATTCCAAAAAAAGAAACACAAGAAGATAAATTTAAAAAAAGATAGTAGAAAATTTAAATAGAATACTAAAAATGTTCAAATAACCTAAAACAAGGCAGAAAAGAGAGAACAGAGGGATGAAAAAGAGAGGGGAAAAGCTAAAAACCAACTGCATTTATATTTGGGGACCTTAATAGTTTTCTCTCAGTAATTGGTAGAACTGATAAACAGAAAATCAGGAAAAAATATAGAAGAATGTGCAGTATCATCAATAAACTGGATAGTAACATTTACAGAATATTCTACCTATCAACAGCTAAATACACATTCTCCTCAAATGCATGTGTAACATTCACCAAGATAGACTGTACCATGTGGCATATAAAACAAAACTTAACAAATTTAAAATAATTGTAACCATAAAAAGTATGTTCTATGACAAACAATTTAATTAGAAATAAATAACGGTAAGACAGGAAAATCTTTGATCATTTGGAATTAAAACAATGCATATCTAAGTAATCTGCGAGTCAAAAGGAAGTCTCTAGAGAAGTTAGAAAATATTTGATTGATAATACAACCTATCTTATTTGTGCAATGCAGCTGAAGCAGTGCTTTGGTGGAAATTTATAGCATTTAAATACTGAGAAAAGAGGAAAGATCTGAAATCAGTGACCTAAGGACTTCCATCTTATGAAATTGGACAAAGAAGAGCAAAGTAAACCCAAAACATTGAGAAGGAAAGAAATAATAAAGCGAAGAGGAAGGATCAATAATATTAAAAGCTGTAGAGAAAATCAAATAAGTGATACTGTAAAAAAAATCAATTAAATTGTTAAACTGCACTAAGGCTTACTAAAAGACACACATTACCAATACCAGAAATGGAAAATGAGTTCTAATTATACACTCCACTTACATTAAAGGGTACTATACACATGGTCAAGTGGGATTTATTTTGGGTATGCAAGGATAGTTCAACATCTGCAAATCAGTAAGTGTGATACACTACATTAGCATAGGATAAAAACCCTACTTTTATCCCTATAGATGCAAAAAAAGCATTTAACAAAATTTAACATCACTTTATAGTAAAAAACTCTCAACAAAATGGATATAGAGGTAACATTTCAACATAATAAAGGTCATATATGACAAGCCACAGATAACATTGTACTTAACAGTGAAAAGCTGAAAGCTTTTCCTCTAAGATGAGGAGCAAGACTATGAAACCCACTGTTACTACTATTGTTTGCTAGAAGTTGTAGCCAGGGAAATTAGGGAAGAAAATGAAATAAAAGCCATCCAAATTAGAAAAGAAGTCATTAAATTGTCTGTATTTGGAGATGAAATGGTATTATTTATAAACCTTCCTGAAGACTCTACCAAGAAACTGTTAGAATAAACTAATTCAGTAAAGTTTCAGGATACATGATACAAAGTCAATATAAAAAAATCAGTTGCATTTTTATACACCAACAATGAATTACCAAAAGGAGAAATTACTAGTCCCATTTACAATAGCATCAAAAAGAATAAAATAGGTATAAATTTAACTAGG
Organism: Ailuropoda melanoleuca; assembly: GCF_002007445.2. Lineage (NCBI taxonomy): Eukaryota > Metazoa > Chordata > Mammalia > Carnivora > Ursidae > Ailuropoda > Ailuropoda melanoleuca. The sequence goes on along the minus strand of NC_048238.1, from coordinate 19,244,811 downwards.
GATGTGATGAAAAAAACTGTACACTGAAAACTAGAAGACAATGATGAAAGAGACTGAAGAAGAAATAGATAAATAGGAAGATATTCCATGGGCATAGATTGGAAGAATTAACATGGTTAAAATTTCTGTATTACCCGAAGCAATCACAGATGCAAATGCAATTCCTATTGACCTTCCAATGACTGTTTTTTCACAGGGATAGAAAAAATAATCTTCACATTTGTGTGGAACCACAAAAGACTTTGAATCCCCAGAGCAATCTTGACAAAGAAGAACAAAACTGGAGATAGCATCCATTCTGATTTCAAACTATATCACAAAGCTATAGTAATCAAAAATGGATGTTATTGGCCTAAAAACAGACGTAGATCACTGGAACAGAATTGAAAGCCAAGAAAAAGACCCATGCTTATATAATCAATTAATTTAGAACAAAAGAGCCAAGAATATGCAGTGGGAAAAATGACAGGGTGTTCAATACATGGTGTTGGGAAAACTGGATACCCACATGCAAAAGAATCAAACTGGACCCTTATCTTTTTTTTTTTTAGATTTTATTTATTTATTTGACAGAGAGACAGCCAGTGAGAGAGGGAACACAAGCAGAGGGAGAGGGAGAGGAAGAAGCAGGCTCCCAGCGGAGGAGCCTGAGGCGAGACTCCATTCCAGAACGCCGGGATCACTCCCTGAGCTGAAGGCAGACGCTTAAGGACTGAGCCACCCAGGCACCCCAAACTGGACCCCTATCTTAGACCATACACAAAAATCAAGTCAAAATGGATTAAAGGATAAAAGACCTAAAACCATAAAGCTTTTAGTAGAAAACATAGTGGGTAAACTCCTAGACGTTGCTCTTACTAATGATTTTTTTAAATTTGGCACCCAGAGTATATATAAGCAATCAAGGCAAAAGTAAAGAATTGGGATTATATTACACTAAAGACCTTTTGTACAGCAGAACAAATCAACAACAAAATTCCTATGGAACATTTGTAAATCACATATCTGGTGAAGTGTCTATATCCAAAATATAAATTGAACTACCACTCAATAGCAAAAAAAACAAAGTAACCCAATTTTAAAAACTGGCAAAAGACCTGAATAGGTCTTTTTTTTTTTAAAGATTTTATTTATTTACCAGAGAGAGTGAGCGAGAGAGCATGAGAGCATGAGAGCATGAGCAGGGGGAGCGGCAGGCAGAGGGAGAAGCAGGGTCCCTATTGAGCAAGAAGCCCAGTGCAGAGCCTGATGCAGGACTCCATCCCAGGACCCTGGGATTATGACCTGAGCTGAAGGCAGATGCTTAACTGATTGAGCCACCCAGGCAACACGACCTGAGTAGATATTTTTCTAAAGAAGACATGCAAATGGACAACAGGTTCAAGAAAATGTGTTCAACATCACTAATCTCCAGGGAAATGCAAATCAAAACCACTGTGAGACATTGCCTTCACTTGTTAGTATGGCTGTTATCAAAAAGATGAGACAACAGATGCTGGTAAGGATGTGGTAAAAAAAAAAAAAGGAACCCTTGAGTACTTTTGGTGGTAATGTAAATTGGTGCATTCACTATGGAAAACAGTATGGAGTTTCCTGAAGAAGTTAAAGTTAAGACCATCGTATGCTCCAGCAATCCCACTTCTGGGAATATATCTGAAGAAAATGAAATCATTATGCTAAGTGAAATAAGCCAGACAGAATACTGCATAATAGCCTTTAGATACAGAATCTTTAAAAAAAAAAAGTTGAAACTCAAACAGAGAGTAGAAAGTCATTGTTAGGGGTTGGGGAAAACAGGGAGAGGTTGGTAAAAGGGTACAAACTTTCAGTTATAAGATGAGTAAGTTCTTAGTATCTAATGTATAACAGGGTGACTGTAGTTGGTAACACTGTTTTGTATAATTGAAATTTTCTAAGAGAACCAAACTTAAATGTTCCCACCAAAAAAAAAAAAGTAAATACCAAAAAAAAAAAGTGACATGATGGATGTGTTGATTATGAGAATCCTTTCAAATGTATATTATATATATCAAATATTATGTTGTGTACTTTTTATATCTTAGAATTTTATTTGTCAACTACACCTCAGTAAAGCTGAAAAACAAACAAAAGGATAGCAATAGTATGAACAGTTCTCCAGACATTTCTATAAATGGAATAGAGAATTCTCAAACTCACAAACTATCAACACTGATGAATAAGAAATAGATTATTTGAATAATCCCATAACCATGAAAGATATTGAAATTACAGTTAAATTCTTCAAAAAGGATATGTACATGCTAAGATGGTTCCACTGGCAAACTCTACCAAACATTTAAGGAAGAAATAACACTAATTCTACATAATGTTCCCCCAAAAAATTGAAGAGGAAGGAACATTTCCAAATTCATTTTATGAGACCAGCAATACCCTAATAACAAAACCATACAAAGAAAACACAAAAAAATAAAACTGCAGACCATTATCCATCATGACCAGAGACCTAAAACTCCACGACAAAATATTAGCAGAAAAAATCCACCAACATATAAGAAGAAGAATACAGGAAAATCAAGTAGGTGTTCATTTCAAGTGTGCAAGGCTGCTTTAATATTTGAAAATTGATCACTGAATCCCACAATATTAGCAATCTAAATTAGAAAAAAACATGATTATGTCAACTGACAAAATTCAACATCCATCATGAGAAAACTCCCCAGCAAATTAGAAAAAGAGGCGAATGTCCTGGTAAAGGACAGCTGCGAAACATCCAGAGATAACATTATTTACTGATGAAAGGCTGAACACTTTCCCCCTAAGATCAGAAATAAGGCAAAGATGTCCATCACCACTGCTGTGCAACACTGTACTGGAAGTTCTGGATAGTTCCCAAACAACATGATTGTTCATGGGAAATATCCCAGTATCTACAAAAACTTCCTGGAACTAGTAAATGGGTTTGAGGTTACAGTATACTGGGTAAAAACACAAAAATCAGGTGTAGTTCTATGTACTACCAATGAACAATGAGAAACTGAAATTGAAAAAAAATATTAATAGTTGCAAAAAAGATGCATAAGCATAAATCTAATGAAACATGTAAAAGGAAATGTGTGCTGAAAACTACAAAATGCTGATCAGGGAAATCAAAGACCTAAATAACTGGAGAGGGACACGGTGTTCATAGATTAGAAGATTCAGCATAGCAACAATTGCAATTTTCCCTATATTGACCTATATATTTACCACAACCCCAGTCAGAATTCCAGCAAGAATTTTTTGTGTATGTTTAGGTTATCTGTTGCTGTATACCAAATTATCCCAAAATGTAGTAACTTAGAACAGTGTACATTTATTCACAATATGTATGAGTCAAGAATTTGGACGCAGGTTATATAACTTCTCTTTAACTGGTCTGTTAGAGGCTGCAATCAAGGTGTAGGCTGGGCTTGTTGTCATCTGAAGTCTTGATTAGGGAAGGATCCACTTCAAAGTTCATGTGATGGTTAGCAGGATTCTGTTCCTTATGGGCTCATGGACTAAGGGCCTCAGCTCCTTTGCAGTTTTTGCTTAGAGGCTATCCTCTGTTCTTTACCATGTGGGCATCTTCAACAAGGCAACTTGTTTCCTCAAAGCTGGAGAGAGAGAGAGAGAGAGAGAGAGAGAGAGAGAGAGAGAGAGAGAGTGAGTGTTACTTACCTAAGGAGGGTAAATGATTTCAGGGAAGGGTGTTAGAAGCTATTGAAAGGTAGGGTGACCAGGTAAGACTTCCCTGAGTGAGTGGTTTTAGAGTAAAGGTCTGAGGGAGGAGAATAAATGACCCAAGTGTATCCTTGCAGGAAGAAGTTTTCAGGCAGAGGGAATGGCAAGTGCAGAGGTTGGAAGCAGTACGTCTGGAGGTTTAGGGCAGAGCAGAGTAAGCAACAGGGAGGGAGGAGATGTGTAGGGAGGGGTAGGTAATGAGGGCAAATTTCCTGGATGTATGGGGTCAACAAATCAATAGAAAAACTTTTATCATCTTTTACAGTGTATGTTAATGGTTTTTAATCTTTCTCAGAGTAAATTATTTTTGTGTGTACCTTGATTTGGGTGCAATTTTACTCCATTAGTTGAGCTTGGTTCATATTGCAAATGGCATCATTAATCCTTAGTTGCTCATCATTTTTAGCAACTGAAGTTAGTTGTTAAATTGTTTGTTGGTTTTTCACTGTGGAAAAAAATCTTATTTTGCCTCCCTGTTTCCATAACTGCCATTCTAGTTTCTGAACTCTTTGATGATTCCCCAATTCACTCTTCTGTTGTACAGTCCTGGACAGGACTTGAATTTCATTAGAAATCTGACCTGAGATTGTACATAATGACCAAGGTATTCTATTGAAAGTTTGAGGAACACAAAATTAAAGCCCATGTATTTTCAGTTATAAACAAAAGCCTGGGGACACCTGGGTGGCTTAGTTGGTTAAGTGTCTGCCTTTGGCTCAGGCTCACGTCTGAGTCCTGGGATTGAGTCCCGTATTGGGCTCCCTGCTCAGCGGGGAGCCTTCTCCCTCTGCCTGCCACTCCCCCTGCTTGTGCTCACGCTCTTTCTCTCTGGCAAATAAATAAATAAATAAAATCTTAAAAAAAATAAAAAGCAAAAAAAAAAAAAAGCCTGAATGTTTCTAAGGAAGGGGATATTTGACCAGTTTGTGGGACAGTTAATTCTTGAATTTTTATTATTAAAGTATATTTGAAGGACAGTTAATTTTTAATTAATACCCATCTCTTGAAATTGCTATCTGGGGTGAAAACAGTACACTGGTTCTCTCATTTGAACTTCTCAGGGACAGAATATTAGTTTTTCTCTGCTCTCTTTGCAGACTTAATGCTGAATATTTATGATTTTTTTAATACATGGAACTCCCTAAACATAGCTGAAGAAAAATCAATGTTAAGAGATGATCCAAATTGCAAATCTTTTTCAGATGTTTCCCAAAAAAGTTTTAGTATATGAATAATGATGTGCAATATAGAAACCATTTATTTCACTAAGCACTAAAGCAACTTGTATCAAGAAGATAAAGTTATACTTCCCCATCTTCCATAGCTGGAACAAAGTCTTGAATGAACTCATGGTCATGTCTTTCATTGCCAAGAAAGAAGCGGGACCTTATTCTTGCATCCATAGGTACTAGACCACAAAATTAAGTAATGCCACACTGGAGGGGAGGGGAAATCCTTACAGATCTGTTTAGTGCATTCATCTTCCTCTCTTCAGACTGTCCCAGGCTGAGTCTATGCTAGACAGATAAGAGTGTATCTTATTTTTAAATGCCTGTTTGTTTTCCCGGGAAGAATTTCTCCATGGACAGAGCATTGCCCCTGTATCAGTAAATAATCATACCCTGGTAGTTGCTTGAGAGGGAATGTTTTCTCCTTGGGAATTCTATCAGAGAAAATCAATATGTCAGATCGATTTTCACTAAATGACAAAAGAAAAGACAGGGTTGTACATATAATTTCCTGCTAATATCATATGTGTATATATATGTACAACTTTGATTTTATACAGAGGGATGGATTGATTTATTTCAAGATACTGGCTCACAGAACTATAGAGGCTTTGCAAATCTGAAATCTGATGGGATAGACCAGTAGGCTGGAAACCCAGGAAAGAGTTGCAGTTGGGTCCAAAGGAATTGGGCTGGCAGAATTCCTTCTTGCTCAAGGGTGATTGGGTCTTTGTTCTTTTAAGCCCCTCACTAAGTGGATGAGGCCCACTCACCTTTTTATTTTTTCAGAGTTCATCGATTTAAATGTCAATCTGTTCATTTTGAGCCTCATGTGATTTTTGCATTAATTTTGATTTTTGGAAATATGGCATTAAAATGTTTATGGTGTGGAGTGCCTGGGTGGCTCTGTCAGTTAAGCATCTGACTCTTGATGTCAGCTCCGGTTGTGTCCTAGGATCGAGCCCGCACTGGGCTCCCTCCTTAGCGGGGGGTCTGCTTGTCTTCCTCTCTCTCTTAAATAAATAAATAAATCTTCAAAAAAAATGTCAATCTGATCAAAAAACCACAGAAATAAGCAGAACAATGTTTGACCAAATATTTGGGCACTGTGGCCCAGCCAAGTTGACAAACACACAAAATTAGCCATCAAAAGTTTATTAATAATTTTCCTTAAATTGTTCATTAATATTATTTATGTTCTCATAAAAGCTGTTAGATTAATTTATTGCTTTTATTAGTTTACTTAAGTCAATTCTCAGGAGATTAAAAATATTTTAAAATGAGTACACATTGGTTAAACATTGAAAACATATAATGTAAAAGTGAACAAAAAGAACTTTTACAGAAGTCCAGATGAGAATTCAGTACAAAGATATTTGTGATTTATGAGGTGCATTTTATGTTGAAATGTTATATATCCTAATCCTAAATGATGACATGAAACTATTTCTAGCTCTTTCCAGGGCCGCTGCCAGCACTAAATGTGACAATGGACACTCAAGGGAACCCTCTCACTTGGACTTGTATTAGAATTTAGCAATTACTTCTGAGGAGTACTTTTTTTTTGTAGGACCCAGAACCGAAGTAGACCCATGTGTGACACCCAATGACATTTTTTCAGAGTAGCCTTAAGAAAAACCAGCTTGAAGATGTTCCATAGTTAGATTCTCATCTCCTTGTGACATTTCCTCATAAAAGTATTCCAGAATCAGGCCCAGGCATGGTTAGTGGCCCTCAGGAGGGTAAAGTTCGCCAGTAATAGCTGCATATAAATAGTCAATTATATAGAAGGGATGGTTCAAATGGCTTTTCCCCAGGAGGAATAAACTTGGAGATGAAAAAAGAACAATGCCTAGATATTCTTTGTGTAAGAAATTGAGAAGTGGCCCTCAAAGCAATATCAAGCTGGCCTCCAGAGAGCTTACTGCTTGATATAAATTGCCTAAAATTTAAAATGCTAATGTCTATGTTACTTTTTGGGTTTCCTCCTTCATGTAATGAATAGCTAGTAGTTGAATTAATAAAGAAGGAAAGAATATTATAAATTGTGGGCAAAATTGTACTAATTTTCCCTCTTATGCCAGGTTTGTATTTACTAATGCATTTATATGTGCAGACACTACTAAGAAGTTTATGGGGGTTGAATTTTTTTTTCTTACCAATCCTATGCATTTAAGAAAATCATATGAATGTTATTTATGTAGAAATGGAAATAATGCAAGCAATCCTGTAGAGCAGTTCTCAAAATTCAAAGTCATTTGCAGTGTTTGTTACAACATAGATAGCTGGGCCCTATGAACAGCATTTCTGATTCAGTAGGTTTGGGGGTGGAGCCTGAAATTTGGGATCTAAAAAAGTTTCCTTATGATTTGGGGGCTGCTGGTTCTGGGAGTATAGTTTGAGAACGAGGGTGGAGGATTTTACACATTGAGCATTGCAAGCTTTTGACTTTGAAGGAATTCCATCAATGATGAATAATAAATTCCCTGTTTTTGAAAAAGATCTTATTGGTAGGGGAAGTAGCTTTTTAGGTTATTAATGCAAGATGGTAAATTATTATTATGCATTCCATACTTAGATATGTTTTCAAATTTTCAGCTTGAAAGTTTAGACTTGACCCTTTCCTGTCACCAAATAATGATGCTCTTAAAAAAAAATGCTGCACTACTTTCTACTCAAGCCTTTTGACACTTATTTTTCCACAAGTATAATTGTTCTAAACACATTCCCACTATTTAGATATATCTTTTGCATATAGCATATATATATATATGAAAATATATACAAATATATATACATATATATTTAAATAACATGTGAAGCTGTGGTTGCCTTCCCTATAGATCCTTGTTAAAGTATCAACATCACCTGGGGAATGAACAGTCCTGGCCCCTGCCCCAGATCTCCCAAATTCAAATCTGCATTTTAACAAGATTTCTAGGTTCTTCATTTACACATCAAAGTTTGGAGAGTTCAGCTCTAGGAATAATTTTTTAAAAATAAAACTGGTTCTTTCAATGCAAAAGCAGAAACTTTTTGAAGCACACAATATTAAACAACTGTGGGTTGGCAGGTGGCAGGCTGCAGGAACCAGACCTAATAAGGTGTTAGAGCTGGGAGGCAGGGAATCTCTGAGCTGTTGACCACTCTGACTTTGGTCATGCTGAGTTTTTCTACTTGTGTAAAAGAAACCCATTAATTAAATAGCCTTGGATTCTAAACAACAGGGAGAAAAATCAATTAGAACACCTTGGAGAGTGAGACAGTATTGGGAAATTTACTATCAGATTCCCAGCATAACTTGAGAGGGAAAGTTAGATATAACCTCTCCATGTCACCAAGTAATACCGCTCAAAAAATAATCACGGGGAAACTACGGGTTTTACCCAAGCCCCCTGACACTTTTTAATCCAGAGGTAGTAGGTGTCCTAAATAGGCCTTGATTTCTTTGAGCTAAAGAAAAATGCACAAACTGGCCAGGGCAAACGAGAGGTAAACAAGTTCAGCACTGTTTTCCCATCATTTGTTTTTGCCACTCTTTCTTATGTTCTGTTGGATTTGAGTTAAATGTGGATCGTGCAGTAATAGTAATAGAAATCACACCATTTGCTGCATTGGAGATTTCATTTCAGAGTAGCTTGTTTTCAAGTCCTGAGAGGTGATCAGGAATAGCTTCATAAAGCTGTGCAACAAAGACATCCTCTTACTGTCTCCTGACTTCTGCACTCCAGCAGCCCTTTCTTCAGCCTGTAGTTAGGTGGATCTTCTTAAAACATAAGTTATAACATGTCATTCCTCTGCTCAAATCCCTCCACAGACTTTCCATCCCACTTAGAACAAGATTCAGAATCGTTATTGTGACCTCCAGGGTCATTACCCAGTCCCTGGTCACTTCTTCTGCTTGACTGACAGTGTGCTAGAGCCTCAAGGTCTTTGCACATACTTCCTTCATGTGACTCCCTTCCTCAGTTCTTCTAGGTTTCTGCTCCAGTCGCTTATGTGATGGGATTTCTGTGGCCACACAGTGCAAGGTGTGCCCTCTATTTTTGTAATCCCCTTAAACATTGTTTGATTCATCCTGACACAATAGTAAATAATGCTTGTTTTGCTTGTTGTTTCTCTCTTTCCCACTAGAAAAGCTGTGGTCTGTTTTGTATCCCATTTTAATTCTATGCTTGGCACATAGAAAAGGTTCAGTAAATATTTATTGAGTGAGTTATGTAACTCAGTCAACTCGTTGTTCTAAGTATTCGAATGGTTTCTTTTTTGACACATCATAGTTCAATGAAGAATATTTGCATTGTAGTGGGCTCTTGTTTCCCTTTCTGTTTGCGGGTAAGGCCACAGGAAGACAATTACTCTTTCTTGACTATTGCCCCGTACATTTATTACCTCATTATTTTTATTCACAGCAATCTTGTGAAGAAGGCATTATTGTCCTCATTTTATAAATGAGTAAATGGAGTGGACACTTCGAGAGTTTAAATTGTTTATCCAAACACATAGAGCACATACAAAACATGTTATTCTATGGAGTAAGTGACACCATAAAGAAAATGAAACATAATGCATAGATGGCAAGAAGATGCTAGCAACCCTTATAATGGACAAAGGATTAATATGCAGAATCAATACAGAACACTTACATAAACCAACTAGCAAAAGATAGATGGCCTCATAGAAAATGGAGTACGGGCTATGAACAGGCAGTTTATAAGAGTTCTAAAGGGCTGATAAAAGATGATGTTTCACCTGACAAGTAATCAGGAAACTGCAAATTAAAACAAAATACATTTCACACTCATCAGACCAGTGAAAGTTAGAAAGTCTAACAATATCAATTGTGGGGAAACAGGAATGCACATATACTACTGGTGAGAGTATAATTTGGCTTAACCACTTCAAAGACTTATTTGGTAATATCTGGTAATGGTGAAACTGTGCATACTTGATGACCCAGTGATTGGTCCTCTAGGTATGTATCCAGGGTGATATTCAAAATATTTAATAACTGCTATCAAGGGTAGCAACCAATCAGAATAAACATATTGCAAATGACTGGCATGGTCATATTGGTATATTTCTTTTGGATATCAGTCCTGTATATGCCTTAAAGAAACTCCTACACACATGCACAGAGACATGTGTAAGAATATTCATTACAGCATTTTTTGTGATACAAGAACCCTGAAAATAACTTTTCACATAATCTTAGAATGGCATGCTATTCAGCAATTTAAATGAATGAACCATATCTACATAAATTGGCTTTGTTAAATTTCACTACATAATGAAAAAATTCAAAAGAATTCATATGGCATGATACCACTTCTGAAAAATTTAAAGCACTTGAAATAATACTATATAATTTTTTAATGGGCACATGTACAAGTAGTAAACATATAAAATACACATGGGAAGGATATGCTCGAACTTCAAGACCATATCCCTGAAGTACAAGGAAGGGAAAAAGGTTAAGGTAGGAGAAGTTCAGCCTTCTGTATAATCTTTCATTTCGTAACAAAATTTAGTATGGTAAAATATTAATATTTGCTAAATTTAGGTGTAGATGTCTGTTTTTTTTTAATTTGCATGTATGTTTCATTCCTTTTAAAAAAAAAAGGAATGTAACATGGTGGAACTTACATTCAGCCCAGATCTGTTTACTTTCAAAGCCACAGAGTTTTTCATTACCTAAGCTCCAGAAGAGAGACCCTAACCCTACCTCACAGATGGAGCTTTCTCTTGCCAGTACTGTCAGCAGCATGGTTAGACTCCAGCGTCATGATGCTTATTTGTTTAGTGATCATATTCCTGGAGGCTCCTGATCTATCTTAGGCCACATGATGTGATGCTCGAGGAGTACAATGGTCAAACGGTGGGATCGCTGGCAGAATAATGAATGTTTTCTTTGCACACTCCCGAGATTAATTAGGGCACAGGTGTTGGATTGGGCTGTGTATACTTGTCAGAGATGCATATTTGAGAAGTTTTGTCACCACTATAAACACAGGACTTTGTGCATGCCCATTTCCTCACTGTGCTAGTGCTAGGTAAGGCGGTAGGATGGAGGACTTCCAGCCATCTTGTGAGGTCCAGCTAGTGACTCTTTCCCTGCCTCTTAGATTTGGCACAGGAGCACAAACATTTTATTTTGATCTGGGATTTCTCCACAAGCCCGTGGCTGCGGGCTCAGGAGGCACCATCATTTGCCATGAAAACCTACAGATGAAGGTTTTTGAATAAATAACAGGCCCAGATGCCAGTGAGAGAGATCATTTGCACTGGCAGTCAAAGCATGTAAAACCAGTGGCCTGGGCCATTTCTTCTTTGCTTTACACAAAATTATGGTGGAGTTAGGGGCCTCTGGGATTTAGAGTAGGGATTGACAGGATGTATATAAACCCTTCAGGGTGGGAGAAATGAGGAGATGTTGGTCAAAGGGTACAACTTCACAGTTAAAAGATAAATTATGAGGATCTAATGTACAGCATGGTAATTACCGTTAATACTGCGTTATATATTTGAAAGTTACTAAGTGAGTGAATCTTAAATTTTCTAGCCACAAAAGGAAATGGTAATTATGTGACATGATGGAAGTGTGAGCTGTCTTATGGTGCTGATCATTTTGCAACATATAAGTGTATCATGTCATCATGTTGTCCACCTTAAAATTACACAATGTTGTATGTCAATTAAATCTCAACAACAGTAGGAAAAAAAACCCTTTAATCCTAGTCCTGCCATAATATCTGGTATGATTGAATATCTCAAAAACATAAAGGAGCTGTCTACCTGATAGCAAAAAAATACTTGGCAAAAAAAATTCCATGAAACCATTCCTCTGAACCCACCAATTTTGCCTTTGAAACATCATTCCCTCAATAGTTTAGTCCACATTTAACCACATAGTTTATTTTCTTTCAAGGTTCTTTGACCTCAAGGGATACTATGTACAGTCTTTAGATTTATTTTTTCTGGCACATCCAATGCTGTACTCTAAGACATTTTCTGAAGCAGCCAATGTGATTAATATTTATTCAGTTTCCTATGTGGATTACTTAAATCTCAGCATAACAAACTGATACATTGAGATAACACATCATTAATAAGTGAATGAGATATGATAATGAATTAGATCTGTGGTAAATAAGAAAAAAAATCTATGTTGTATTTGAGAGTTATCCTAAATCAATTTCTTTGTGGTTTAGGATGATATGAAAAGTAGATAGTGCCAAGAAATACTTTGTCTTACCTAAATCACAAGTGTTAACACTGAACAGATATTTTTACTGCTAACATGTTTATACCTAAATATGATAATATGATAATGAAACTAAGTTTCATGTAAAAGTGTTCAGGGGCAGATAAATTTAAGTGATAGGAGTTGTCTTATTTTAGACTTGAACGTTTATTAATTGAACAGTTTCAGATTTTGCAAAGAATAGGCTTGAGAAGTTATGACATAAATATTAGTGTGAGTACTGTCCTTGGAAAAACGGTTATTAAAATTCATTAGAAGTAGATATTGCTCATCAAATGATCTTACCAAAGTTTGCAGAAAAGGGATCAGTAAAATAAGTGATAAATAACAATGGATATATCAATGAGGTGATTCTCTAGGTAGTATGAAAATGCTCATATTTTAAAGAAACGTCTTAAAAGAACTGTGGTGGTCTCTGTGTGACAACTAGAGCTTCTAGCTGGATCTGTAAAATGCTAGATACATAGAAGCTTTCTTTATAAGAAAAATAATTTAATGCTGTAGTTGCTAAGGTCCCTTTTCTCTGAAGTTTGCCTCCCCTCTAATACAGGGATGGGGTCCTAGCAGCTATGTTTTTGTTAGAGGACTCTATTACCACCAGTCCCCCCACCCATAACTTTTGACTGGGCCATGAGTGAAGAATACCTGATCCAAATAGAATGATGTTCTGAACAAATGTCATGTAAATGAATCTTTGTCCCTCATCTACAGGAACAGTTAATTCAGCTTTCTCTGCATATTATGTATCTGTTCGGAGTTCTAAGTGACAGAGTGAGGTCTTAAGGACATGGTGGTCTGGTGCAGGCTGTGTGTTCTCCACAAAACTGGCCACACACACACACACACACACACACACACATATGTACTATAGAAGTTAAGGGGGCGGGTAAGGAAGGGACTCTTTCCCAGAAGCCGAAAACATCCTTTTACACTCTCATCCATGAGAGAGTCAAGTTGAAATGGATTGTTATATGGCTTCATCGGAAGACACTGTAGTGAACAAGGCTGTGTGTCATAGGAAAGGCCTACACACAGAACAAAAATAGAAATACATACAGACATATGACAAGACCACATTCATTGATTCCAGAGATAATTGAAACCCTCGTGTAAAACAGCATATGGGTCCTCACAGAACACAATCCTAAAAAGCAATTAGTTCAGGCTTCAAAGGGATTTTCCTGAATATGAGAAATGGGTTCCAATTGAAATTTTAATTAGGACCCCAAAACACATCAGTACACTTACTGCTGAAAGTTCACCACAAATTGTAAGCTTTGGATGATTGGTTGGACTTTATTTAAGCTGGGTAAACATCATTGCAGGCATTTTACCCTGTTGGAAGGGCTTGTAGAAAACAGAAGTTTGCAGTCAGAGAATGGACCAAAAGGGTGACATTTACATGTGGCGGTAAGCAGTAACAGGCTTTTACTGTTGTTTGTGTGCTAGGCAAGGAGGTGTCAAAGACTATGGTAGTTTTATGGACCTGAATGACACTGAACAGCTTCAGCAGAATTTGGGAAGCGATATGGATGTGTCAGCGTAAAGAGGGAGGACCGGGTCTTCCATCTTTCCACTAAATTATAGATTTTTTCCGATCAATACACCAAGAAATCCTGAATTACCATTTTTTTTTTATTATTATTAAGGGAAGGGCACTTTGGTACAGGAAGGGAGGGGAGAGGGAGAGGAATGTTTTGCTGACTTTCTCAATATTCTGTTAGAAAATACTTGCTCTTGGCTTTTTTTAAATTGGATTTTCAAGCTCAGGTGGAAAAACAAAGATGGCCCATCAGTTTCTCTCGCCTTTTTCCCCTTCTGTGTGAAAAAATTTTAAATTCCTTGTGTCCAAGAGACGATTCCTATTGCTTTTGACTATGTATCTGCATTAGGTAGAATTATTCACCCTGAGCCCCTCTATGTTGTTGATTGCAAGGAATTTTCTGGTCAGCTACATTTCAAATCTGTCAGAGCCAGTGATGTACTCCAGGTGCAGCCAAGTGTGAATGCTGTTAAAGCTATTGGTTCAGATGACCTCGATATTGGGTCTTTTCATGACTGCTGCTCAAGTTTTCTACTCTGCTGGTTTCTCACTTCTTTCTCTAATTGCTGCCGACTGTTCAAAACCTGGGCTTGTTTGATGGGCTTCCAATTTTTTATAACGTTATATCAGTTTCCAATAGAATCCCGTGTTTATAATATCCTCATTAAATAAACACCCAGAGGAGAGGTTTAAGTTGCTTATTTTAGTCAACTCTCATCCTAGTAAAGTATCCCTCATTGGAGCGTCTTTGAAATAATGGAAAATTCATTGCCTCAACACAAGGTACTATATGACCATTTTCCCAGTTTATCAGTTAAGATGATTTGGACTGCTGGTAATATAATTAATGACTTAAATAATAGAGACATTTATTTCATATAATGCGAAGTTCAGAGGTAGGGGATTCCTGGGTGTATTTGCCGGGTCCAATGTTTATTGGCTGATAGCACCTATGAAGGGTACAGAGGAAAAAGATCAAGAGTAGTCAGAGACATCCTTGTGCCCACAGCTCACATGTGATACCTGTGAAAGGAGGAGGAAGGGAAGAATTAGGTAGTGAGGGCATAAGACTATACTGAGGTTCTGAGAAACCCAGAACCAGCCTAACAGGGAGCTCTGCTAAAAATAGAGTCCCTAGAGCAGTCCCATGTTGGGCAGAAATGCCTGAGTCCTGGTGCTGCCCTGTGCTCAGGGACTGGCTAGCCCTTCCTGCAGAGCTTGACCTCAGCTCAGTTGAGGCCATGGATTGTTTGCAGTGGGGGCTGTCAGCTGCCTGTGCTCCTTGCAACTGACCAGTAAGCTCTTTCTTGAACAGAGATCTCAGGGCCATCCCTCCATGGCTGCCACACCGGTTTGATTCTGCAGCACAGTGTTGCCATCCAGGATCCAGGTGCTTTCTGCATCTATGTTCTGTCATGCGTAGCATGTTGGTGGCCTTCAGATTTACTTCGTCATTGTCTAAAATGACTGTTAAAACCTCATGTCTCTCATGTCTTCACACAATTAGGTACAAAACCAGAAAGGAGAGCTTATCCTTGCATGCCTCTGTTCTTAAGGAAGGAAGATCTTTCTTTAAAGTGGCCGAGCCCTTTTGCTGCAAGGGAGAGTAGGCTGTAATTTTTTTTTTCTCCTAGCTTTTTGAATCGAATCATGGAGGAGTGGGTTATGCCAGCAAATAGGAGGGAGGTCGTGGGGGTGGGCTGTTCAGTAGGTAAACCCCCCAGTGTCTGCCATCCTCAGTATTGCTAAGGTGGCACTTGATAATTTTATTCCCAGAAATTCAGACAATAGAGTTATAAATTGATTACTGAATTTATGACTTATTACACTGGCAGGTTATTTTGCTTATTTTCCATTCCCATCCCCCCCCCCGCCATGAATAGGAAGGCTTTATTGCAGTCTTTCATATATTTGTCTTAAATATATATATATTTTTATGTATGTGTGGAACATAGTAGGGGCACGTTCCTTTTATTTCTTTTATTGTTGCTGTGGTCCACAGTTTACTAAATGTCTAAGTGAACAGATCTCCTACCGTATTGTTGAGATTGATCTTTTAAAAGGACTTCTGAAAACTCTGATTGCATTAATCGACGTTTGTAGTTCTGTCATTTTAAACTTTGAGTTTACTACCCATGTTTCTCCAGTGCTAGAATGCTACAGACATACTTTCCTACTCTTCTCCCCAGGCCTAGGGAACTTAATGAATAATTAAATGATGAAAGAAATTAATCAAGAGGCATTGTAGTTGAAAGTATTCAAAATAAAAGCATCTCTTCTGGTTCCCCAATTAAAATCCAAATATCATTGATGGGAAACTTCTCTCTTTTTCACCACTGCACCTTAAACGCTGAAAACAATGCTTATGGAATATAGTAGAAGCACAGTAAGTATCTGAATATATACCCAGGCCTAGGGGAGAAGAGTAGAAAAAACATTGCCAAGTATGAAAATACCAAGTGTGAAAATACCTGAAAATGTGGTACTTTTTTGGTACGAAGTGAGGTATCCATTTGCTTCCCCCAATGTCTTTCTCATCTCTCCTGTGTTTCTGTACACTCTACACTGCTTCTTTACTGAATTTATAATTTTAAGTACAGAGCTAGTCAGCTCTACTATTCACCTACTGTGGGAAAGCTGTGTGACCTCTAAGAGCATCTGTAAAATGAGATGAAGATGCCCCTTTCTGTGGGCACCTCCCCTTCCTCTTGCTCATTTATTTTGTGGCATTAGAAAGCTATTTCTTTACATGGGCAGAATTCATAATCTTTGTCTTTCTCTTTTTGCTTTTTCACACAATTATTGCTTCTTCCTAAAGTGAGAACAATTCAGGGACACCTGGGTGGCTCAGTCGGTTAAGTGTCTGCCTTCAGCTCAGGTCATGATCCTGGGGTCCTGGGATAGGTTCTGCATTGAGCTCCTTGCTCAGCAGGGAGCCTGCTTCTCCCTCTGTCTGTTGCTCCCCCTGCTTGTGAGCTCAGGCTCTCTCTCTGACAGATAAATAAAAATTTTAAAAAATTAAATAAATCAAATGAAAACAATTCCAAATTTTGCATGTAAAACCATAAGAACCCCCAAATTTTATTTCTGCCCAGAAGTAGATTACTTTGAGAGTCTGCAGTATGCTTCCTTAAAAAAAGAATCTTAGACTTAGTCTTGATGACATATATACTGTCTTTGGTATTCATACAGAAAGTAGTTTTTATTACAAAAGTAAGAGAGCTACATAATTGCTTTCCCCAACCTAACTTTGCAGACACAACCGTTATTAAATTCTCTTGTGTCATGACAAATCTGTCTCTAAGCACTGACAAACAAGCATGAATATATTTACATATGGCTATAATATTTTCAAGGAAAACTGGAATCTTGTTGATCAGTACTACAGTGTTATTTTTTTAACAAATGTTATCTGATCATTTTTTACTTCATTTTGATGCGTAAGAGTTAGAAAACCCTGAATCTGAAATCCATGTAACTGTTTTTTTTATAATAATATTTTTTTATTATATTATGTTAGTCACCATACAGTACATCCCTGGTTTCTGATGTAAAGTTCGATGATTCATTAGTTGCGTATAACACCCAGTGCACCATGCAATACGTGCCCTCCTCACTACCCATCACCAGTCCATCCCATTCCCCCACCCCCTCCCCTCTGAAGCCCTCAGTTTGTTTCGCAGAGTCCATAGTCTCTCATGCTTGTAACTGTTAAACAGAACTAGAGTTCCCATTGGTCACGTGGAAAAGGACAACAGGCCTCTGTTCCAAGTTGGGAGCCATCCCCAGTTCTTTCTTTTTTTAAAATAAGCTTTACTGAGGTATTATTTATATACAAAGAATTGCACATATTTAATATGTGCAGTCTGATGACTTTGGGCATGTGTAAGCACTCATGATACCATCACCACAATCAAGGAAATCAACATATACAGCACTTGCTTAAGTTGCCCTGTGTTCCTTTGTTTCTGTTTTGTTTTGTGGTGAGAACATTTTTCTTATTATAAAACAGAAGGTGAGGTATAGGCCAGTAGATGTTACCAGACAAAACAAGAAACAGAAATAGAAAAGCTTTGTCTCAATGAAAATAAAATAATGTACTTACTTTCACTTTTTCATTCCTTTATGAATTTGTTCAGATACTTACTGTGCTTCTACTGTGTTCCATAGGCATTGTTTTCAGCGTTTAAGGTGCAGTGGTGGAAAAGAGAGAAGTTTCCCATCAATGATATTAGCATTTTAATTGGGGAACCAGAAGAGATGCTTTTATTTTGAATACTTTCAACTACAATGCCTCTTGATTAATTTCTTTAGTCATTTAATTATTCATTAAGTTACTTTTGAAGTGGTTATTTAAAAATGATATAGAAAGTTTAGAAAAATATTAAAACAACCTGTAATTTCATAATACAGCAAACTACGACTGTCGTTAATGTGTGTCTATCCCATCTGGTTTTTTCTATCTAGATACTATGGACCAATGTGAATTTCTAAAAAAACAGATGTGTTTATAAACTTGCCCTTTTACTCTTAAATATTCTTCAAGAACATGATTTCTCCTAGACCAAATCAGGAATAGGTATGCTAGTTTATTTAACTAGTATTCTGTCATTGGACTTTCCGGGTTGTTTTCTAAAATTATGTTCTTCTAAGCAACCCTGTGATAAATAGCTTTGTATATACATCTTGGTATGGGTATATGATTATGTCCTTACAGTAAATGTCTGGATGTGGTTATTATTGGGTCAGAGTGTATTAAACATGAACTGATTTTATGCATAATGCCAACTACCCCTCCAAGGAATATAATTTTACCACATTATAATTTATCAATGTTTATCTCCCTGTATCCTTATTAGTGTTAGGTATTTCCAGTCTTATTTTTTTAATCCCAGACTAATTTTCTAGAGAATAAAATTAGGTCATTGGTTTAACTTTCTTTCATTTGATTAGAAAGAAGTTAAGCAGTTTTTCACATTTACTGCTCACTTGTCTGTTTGGTGAATTGCCTTTTACATTCCTGCCCATATATCTATTTTGGGCTTCACCTTTTACCTTTTCTTGGTAAAAATCTTGGCATATTAAATATCAATAGCTATGACTGTTTAATATATTTTAAATTATTATTCTGCTTCCTTTGCCTTGTAAGTTATTTTTGACATTTCATTTTTACATTTTAAACCTATTAATATTTACCTTTAAGTTTCTGTGGTTGCTTTTATGTTTAATTTTTTCTACTTTAATACCAGAAATTATTCTCCTATATGAGTGAGCTTCAAGTTCTTTTATTTCTTGTATAAAAAGCAAGAAGCTAGTAGGAATTTTTTTTTCATAGTAGAAGTTTTTGATTGTTGATCAGTTGTCCAGGTATATATGTGTGGTATGTATTTTTGAATTTTTAAAATTTGTTTTGGAATAGACTTTCCTTTCTTAAAGATTCCACCTTTATTGTATACTATACTAGCTTCTTTTTTTTTTAAAGATTTTATTTATTTATTTGACAGAGACAGAGACAGCCAGCGAGAGAGGGAACACAAGCAGGGGGAGTGGGAGAGGAAGAAGCAGGCTCATAGCAGAAGAGCCTGATGTGGGGCTCGATCCCATAACGCCGGGATCACGCCCTGAGCCGAAGGCAGACGCTTAACTGCTGTGCCACCCAGGCGCCCCTATACTAGCTTCTTATACAGATTTGGTTCTGGACAGTTCTTTCATGATTTGTCAATCATACAGGATAAAACTATTGTAACTGTTAGGTTTAATAGTGTATTTAAATATTTGTGTAATTTCTCTTAATTTGAATTTTTCAAAATTGTATCAGTAGGGATGCAAAGTAGTATAGTACAAATGTCAGCATTATTGGTAGATAACAAGAACTATGGAAGGTTTGAAATGGAGGAGAGCAGGTAGGATCTTGGGGAAGATGTAGCACTTAGATTGGACACAGAAGGATGAGTCTCATTTGATCTGGCAGAGAGGGAGGAGAAAGGGTTTGCCAAATGGGGGAACCAGTACCCAATGGCGTGAGTAACAGCACTCAGGATTGTGGTGAATAAGCATTATGTAATGGGTGATGGGAGAAGCAGGGCAGAAGGGATGTAATATTTGTCTAGTACCTATTGAATGTGAATCACCATACTAAGGATTGTATAGGAATGACTGAGGTTAGCTGAAGCCTCATACTGTCTCCTGTGTCAGTGCATGCCCAGTGATCTGCCTTCACTCTGTTCTAGTTTGGATGCAGAAATCAGTATTTCTTTGAGTTTCAAAAACAAAAACAAAAAAACCCCAAACTCCAATTCACTCACCAAACTTTTGTCAATCAATGTGAACCACAGTTTCTTGACATCAACACCATAGATATTTTGGGCTGAAAAGTCCATCATTTTGGTGCTGCCCTGTGCATTATAGGATGTTTATTCCCCGACTTGTACCCACTAGATGCCAATAACAGTCTTGCCGCCTAGGAGGGACAACCAAAACTGCCTCCAGACATTGCCAAATGTCCCCTAGGGGGCAAGTCAACTCTGAGAATCACTGATACAGGTGATACCAAAGACAGGAAGGTTGGTGGGGGGTTTTATGTTAAACAGTGCCCAAGAAAAAAATATCCTTTGTTTTCCTTGCTGAACTCCCTTTCTTGGTTTTTCTGCAGTTGAGTTTGAGGAGTGGTGTTTTGCTTGATCTATTGCAAGGTTTCTCAACTATGGTACTACTGACATTTGGGTTACATGATTGTTCTGGGGGGCCATCCTGTGCATCATGGGATGTTTAGCAGCACCACTGGGCTCAACCCAGGAGATGCAAATGCCCCTCCCCTGAGTTGTGGTAACTAAATCTGTCTCTAGACATTGTCAGATTAGTCCTGATGGAGATCAGTGATGCAGATTATTCTGACAATAGGAAAGTTGTAGGGGTTTTATTCTGCACTGCCAGAAACAGCCAGCAATCCCTGTACCAATTGATGAAAGATTACTCCAAACTTTGTCATGAAAGAGAGAAGGCAAGGGGGTCAAGGCTCAGAGGCGAAGACCTTTTGCTCTTCGTTGCTCCCACTTTTATTGGTCCTTCACATGATGTGTGACAAGGGGTCTTACTGAAACTGGGAGGATCTGTTTACCGGGAAGATACTATATGCTAATTTTGGGCGTATTCTACGAGGTCTGCTAAACATAGTCTAAGGGACAATGCCTACATCTCTTAGATCGCGGGGAGACTGTTTGGGCTAGGAAAGTTTCGGGAAGGCACCTCCCCGGGGCATTCCAATGTCAGAGCGGTCACTAGTCCTCAGCATTCCAAAGGCTTCCGCCCTTCTCCGAAACCTTCCCTGCCCTTAACAGCTTCCGTGTTACAATTCAACAAACCAGGTATTATGGCTGATTTCATGCTCTTCATTAACCCCAACACTGTGCAACATGTAAGATATCATTTATAAGAGCTTTTTTCTTGGGGCACCTGGGTGGCTCAGTTGGTTAAGCGTCTGCCTTCCATTCAGGTCTTGATCCCATGGTCCTAGGATCAAGCCCCATGTTGGGCTCCCTGCTATCTGCTTCTCCCTCTGCCCCTACCCTCCCCCCTTGTGCTTGTGCTCGCTCTCTCTCTCTCTCTCTTTCTCTAATAAGTAAATAAAATCTTTAAAAAACCCTCTTTTCTCCTCTGAAGTCCTTTCTTCGTTACTATAGAAGTAGTTTTCCTGGTTTTGTTATGTTCTTTCAAGAATTGCCCCTTTCAGCACTAATAAAGTTTTGTGCCAAAAAATTGTGTTGTGTGGGGCTGTCCTGTAGATCGTGGGTGTTCAGCAGTATCCCCCATCTCCACCCACTAGCTGCCAGTAGCACCTTCCCACCCTCTCCCAGAATAAAAGACCAATGTTATCTCCAAGTACAGTTTAATGTCTGCTGGAGGGAGGGGCAAAAACGCCCCTGGCTGAGAACCACTGTTGTATCTTTGCTTACCTTTCTTCCTACGGCGGCTCTTCTTTGGGTCGTTTCTTTGAGAAGAAATTTATGTTTCTCTCCTTTTCTTACACATTGGTGTTGAGTGATAATTTTTGTTGTTATTACCTAACATGATTGAAGAAGCTCATGATCTCAAAGTGGTTTGTTACACTTTTCTCTAACAAATAAAGTGTTGCCCCTAAGAGGAATTCTGACAAACTCCACCTAACTACACGTTCATCATTTCTTCTCCAAGTGAACGGGAGTGGGCCCTTTGAGCTTCCCTCAAAGGTTCTGCAATAGACAGCTTTTGCATTAGGTAAATCTGCACATACATCTGTGTTTCACTAAATCTGAACATTTGGGCAACCTGAAGATAAGCATATTGTCTTGCACATATTAACTGTATTAAAATGAAAAGATGTTAATACTGGAATCAGGCATATCTGGGTTAAAGTATCACTTAACTCCTCTTTAACCAGAATAAGTAACCTTAGGCAAGTTAGTTCCTCTGACCTTGTTTCATTCTCTGAAAAATAAGGGTAAGATTTCCTTCTGAGTGGGTTTTTTTAAATAAAGATTATAGATTATAAGATAAAGCAACTTTTTATGTAATAGCCACTCAAAAATGCTAACCACTGTTGTGAATTTTATCAAGAGATATTGAGGCCTATATTAAGAGCCTGTAAGCCAGACTTTAACCTCAAACACCTATACCTATTTACCTCTTTATTTCATTTAATTTGCTGGCGATGCTGGGGGGTGGGGAGAGTGGGGGAAAGATGGTTGCATTAATTTTTTCAATTTGCCCAAGATTGTAAGTCTGGACTAATTCTAATGTTTTCATAAACATTGAATTTTAAAATTTAGCATCATTGGGAGGACTTCTTGCAGCGTGATAAGATTCAGATTGCCTCTAAATAAAACATACAAGATAGAATTAGAAATTAGGAGTTCAACTAGAATTGGTTCCTCTGGCAAAAGTGTCATTTGGTCGAGTTTTTAATGTTTTTCCCAGTATGTAAGATATATTTTACTTTCACATTAATTTTTCTCATTATGTGTATATGAAGTTTTGGCCTTTTCCAGAGAAATTGAAAAACAAAATATGACAGAAAATAAAGACAACCTGTGAGTCACATTTCAAAAATCAATAAAAATGCAGAGATCACTACTGTGGTCATTAAAAAGTGTTTCATTGTTTAATTTGTTACATGAGGATGTGACTTTTCTTCCTCGATTAGAAAATAAAGTGTTAAAAAAAACCCAAAAATTAAAAAAAAGGAAGTGTTAGTAAAGGCTGGGTTATACAATTCTGGTTATAATACAGAATTTAGTGGTGAAGGGGACTCCAAAATTATTTAACCATACCAATTTCTTAGTGAAGAAAGTGAGCATGCCTACAGTACGTAAGTGACCTCCCCAGGAGTTTTAACCAGTGATAAGTGATAGAGCTTGTAGGAGGATCTCATTTCTAGTGAGTCAGACACCATGCTCGATTAATCACATCTATCTGAAAAAAACAGAGTTGTTGAATCTTCTAGAAGGTTGAGCATATATTTTCTGATGAATTTTTTTTGAATTAGTGAATGACAGTAGAAATATTTTTAGGGATTGTTGTGGCACTAACTGCTGGGGAAAAATAGAATATTTTGACTAAGATAAGCTTGAGGAAAATTATGTTTCAACTCAGTGTGACTTTTTAAAGCAAGAAAAGCACTATTGTTGTCCGCGACCAGTCTTTTAGAGGAGACACAGATGGACATGGCAGGCTGTAAAAGAAACTAGACTTTAACCAATACGTAAAGGATGCCTGGGTGGCTCAGTCTGTTAAGTGTCCGACCCTTGATTTTTGTTCAAGTTCAAGTCATGATCTCAGGGTTTTGAAATTGAGCCCTACATTGGGCTCTGTACTGGGTGTGGAACCTGCTGGGGATTCTCTCCCTTTTCCCCCTCTATCTCTCCCCCCCCTGCCTCCCCCTTTCCTTTTTCCTTTGTCCCCAGCCCACCCCTGCCCTCCTCCCCCCAACTCATGCACTCTTTCTCTCTTAAAAAAAAATCAACCAACACATAACATTTTTTTCCAAACAGTCTCTCACTCTCTCATTTTTCAAACACTTTTGACTTTATTAAGGAACATACACAATATTGAAAGCTTGGTATTTAAGAATTGGTTAAATGTCTTTAAACTGCTAATGTGTCCAATACTTCCTTATGTATCTTGAAAACTACATATCTTTAACATATCTTCAATCTTCTAGTAGCCTAGTAGAACTTTTCAACGTAGATATCAATAAAACTCCCTGGATTTTCCTTGAGATTTTCTTTTTCCTGTGTCCTTTTTTTGTTTATGCAATTTGTATTGCTCGGCCATTGTTAGAAGATCTTCAGGGACACTCTGATTTGCTCGTTTCAGAATTTTAATCAATTCAGTGGCGATCTTCCAATCATTTTGAGTCATGAGGGTAATTGATAAACCAGTCTTCCCTGCTCTTCCAGTTCGCCCCACTCTGTGTACATATTCTTCAATATTGCGCGGGAAGTCGTAATTATATACGTGTGTGATATCATTAACATCAAGACCTCTGGATGCTAAATCAGTAGCAATCAGTACTTTCACTTTTCCACTTCTGAAGTCCTCCAATGCTCGTTCACGATCATGCTGGTCTCTGTCGCCATGTAGTGACTGCACTGTTATGCCTTGGATGCTCAAATCACTTGATAAGTCATCAGCAACAAGTCTTCTTCTGACAAACACGATGACTTTGTCTTGGGGTGAACGGTTCTGCAGGAATTCTTGGAGAAGAGATCGTTTTTCTTCTTGTGTGGTAATGATCACATTTTGCGTCACAGTATTAACAGCAACTAGATCCAGAGTACCAACATAAACAATCATAGGCTCTTTCAAATAAGACTGACCAAGCTGATGAATGGTATCTGACCAAGTTGCACTTATCATAACAGTCTGGCGGTCTGGGCGCACATCTAATAAAATCTTCATTATCTGGTGTTCAAACCCCAGATCTAGCATTTTATCTGCTTCATCTAAGACTAAGTAGGTTATGCTTTGTAAGTTGACAAAGTTATTCATTTGCAGATAATTTAGTCGTCCAGGAGTTGCAATAATGATATCTATGCCTTTGGTAATGTCTCGTATTTGTTGTTCTCTATTTCTGCCACCAAATATACAAATACTTTTAAGACCTTTATATGAATACTTAGAACATTCAGCTTCCACCTGAAGAGCTAATTCTCTAGTGGGTGTAAGGACTAGCATGCCAGGTCCATTCCTTTCCTCTCTGGATATTGGTTGATTATTGAGGTGGATAAACCCAGGCATTAAATAGGACAAAGTTTTGCCCGTTCCGGTTTGCGCAACTCCTATAAGATCTATTCCTTGTAGAATAATTGGCCACGCCTGTGACTGAATTGGCGTTGGCTTTTGAAAACCTGCTCTTTTAATGCTTTCAATAAGTTCAGGATAAGGATGGAAAGCATCCTCAAACAGACGAGTAGGATTGGGGATGGGGCGCTTTTCACCATCTTTCAAGTCGTCACATATTAGGTCAAAATTTTCCTTTCTCCACATGTCTACCTGAACTTGAGACAATGAGCTGGTTGCTTCAGATTCTACGTAAAAGTTTTTCTTAATTGGTGGTAAATATGCCCATTTTCTTTTTTCCCACTCTACAACTTCTGCCCTAATTTGATCCCAATCTATCAGTGACTGAACTTGCCTACCGCCAGTGTTATCTGGGCGAAACTCTCTTCCAGCAGAGGCCTGAGGTGTGGCACTATCCACACGGGACTCTGAATGGTGGCCTCGTTCTTGTTTTTTAACAAGAGCATCTATAGCTGCTTTGGCCTTTGCTTTCATGTCCGTGGCGCCAAAAATTTTTACCTCTGCTTCAGAATCACCTTTTATGATCTGTATTTTGGTGTTTGTCATAGCCTGGATGTCTTTTATCTTTGATCCACCACGACCAATCACCACACCAATCATATTGCTCCTCAGTCTAAAGCAGAGAGGTGGTTCTCTGGGGCCTGAGGCTCTAAGCTCCATGGAGCCGGAGGGAGCGCTCCAGCCTCTGCCGCTTCCGCCCCTTCTGCTGCTGCCGCCGCCAATCCGGCCGCTGCCGCCGCTGCCGCCACCGCCACCACCCCTGCCATCCCGGCCGGCCCTGAAATCTCTTGGATTAGGCTCTGCCCTTTTCTGTTCTGGGGCCCAGGCCATTGCTGAGTAAGGTAAGACTGGCGTTGGCCTTTGCCTACCTAGAGTGGGTAGAAGATGTGGTCTGAGGGCTCTTTCTCTTCAGACGCTTGACCAACGGGCTATGGCGCCAGTGGGTAGCCGCGCAGCCGTTAGGAAGGGAATTATTATGTGACGTAGTGGCAGGGGCTTCAGCGGCTGACCAATCACAGGACTCGGTACTGGCACAAGGTAGGCCGGCGCCTGTGATGCAAAATTTAAAGCGACTCTGTAACATGACTTGTCTCTGGCGAGGGCGACGTTCGTCATGTGGTTAAGTAGCTTTACCCAGGATTTCTGCACTGTAAAATTATTTCTCCCTTTCCATTATAGTAATAATAAACAATTATGATTATTCTTTGGAAACAGTTCATTAAATCTAGCTGATCCTCAAAAGCTCACCTCTTATTTAAATTCAGTTCTTTCTAACGTTTTGTAGAAACTAATGTTCTTTGTGATACAGTTTGGAAAATACCGCTCAGGATGAATATTGATTATCGAATGAATTTTTTTTCATTTGATAGTTCCACAAGACTTGTTCTGAGGAAACATGTTACAAGTCCCCCACACTTCTTTATGAATTATACTAGGAGTTTTAAAGCATTCCCAATATCTTTTAGTTCATTAACTATTAAAAAAGGAAATTTGTTTAGTGAAAAGTGGCTTTAAGAGTATACAGTATTTCCCTGTCTTTGTTTTCACCTTTATATTAAATAATAGTATGTAATAGTACAGAATTCCACACAATTCTGGACATGTTGGATATGTCAGGGTCATTTTGTTTTTCTCCTTAGTTAAAGAGAGAATGAAGTTGAGGCCCTGATATCCTTAAGGATTTGACTAGAAGTACTCAGCAAATCCTTGAGAGTATAAATTGAGAACCATTTCTTAGCTTATGAACAGGGGTTCTCAATGCTCTACTGTAAAGTGACTTGTTTTTGCTTCTATTGTTTCATGTGGGTGATATAGGAGAATAAAAGGAGCCATGATAATGAAGTGAAATAAAGTCATGAAGTGGGGACAAGGGTAACCCTGTACAAAAGCAGTGCACTTTGTTACAGAATTCTTTGTAGTGAATTATTGGGATTGAAGACTTCTGCAGGTATTATAGGTACTGAGAGATATTGTGCCTTCAGGGTCATTCCCTACCATTGGAGAAACTGTCACCTAAATTAAGGGCCACCAGTGTGATATTCTTTGTTTCAGAAATCTCTGGAACAGGCTTATCTCCTTTCTGAAATGTTCCCATTAGATATTTACCCTGTGGGTTTTGGTTTGGTACATTAGTAACTTGCTCTAAAACAACAACAACAACAACACAAAAGTATAAAGTTGCCAATTAGATGCATTCTAGTGGAGCAGCTGGCTAAGAGGTTCTTAGAGAACAGAGGGAGGCAAAAAAGGAAGGGTTGGGGTTTCTGATAAAGTATATCTGAAGAAAGGTAATGAAAGAGAAGATTGTGCTTAAGGCATTGTTCACCATTTTGCTTAGGGTGGTCCCTAATACTTGATAGGCAACAATAAAAGAGTGAAATATTAAAGGCAGTGAATTGAGGTAATTTTAAGCCACTGTAAATTCCACAGAATTTTCCTGTAGATAAGTTAATGTTGATGTCCTAAAGCATTCCTGTAGGTGGGACTTCCTTAGAAACAATTTTGATAGTATTTTAATTTAATTTTCTTTGATAATCTAAAGCAACCTAGACTTGGGGAATTCCAGTTAGCATTAATAATCATAACAACTATAGCTGATTTTAGATCTGTACAGCATTTTATAGTTTATAAATACCTGTAGAAATGGTCTATTTGGATGCTAAGTATCTGGCTATTATTCTGTTCTGCAGGTGCAATATATTATGGCAAAGGTTGCCATCATCATTGCACACATTGGTGTATTTGTGCACAGAACTACGTAATATAGAGCCTAAAGAAGCAGCCGTGGTATGGGGTAGTAGTTAAGAACACAAGAGCCAAAATAACTGGGTTCTGCTCTCAATTCTGTCACTTATTAGCTGCAGGTCCTTGAGCTGATTCTAAGCTTCTTAGGCCTTGGCTCTGCTATCTGTGGAATGACACAGTAATATTTATATACACAGAGACACACACAGTTACATTCCTTGGTTCATAGTAGGAAGTCTCCAAATCTCAATAAACTGTGTTACAGAAACAGTAGGTGTGTAGAGACAATTAAGGAAGTTCCCAAATGTCTCTCCAAGATTTTTCCTGATAGAATTTCCTCTGTCTACATCAAAATGAAAATGAAGGTAGTAAAAATGTGTTCATAAATCTAAATTAATTAAATTTAAGCTTTCTAATTCATACTCTCCTTTTTTTTGTAAAATATCCTTTAGAAAGTGAAATGAAGATCACAAATGATTGTTAAAGATCCCTACCATGTCAAAAAAAAAATAAGTAAAACTAATACCAGTAGCCAGATTTGATTTTGAAATGTTACTTGTATGTGAAACCCAAGAAATTGCAAGCGCTCATCTAGCATATTAGCAAATAAACACAATTCAGAATGCTATCAGGTGTTAAACATGATGGCAGGCCAAAATGTCTGGGAGGCTGGAGAGTTGAGGCAAAGCTCTCTAAGGGATGTAAGTCTGTTCTGTCACTAGGAGGTGTGAAATTACAGATAGGAGGATATTAAGGTTTTAGGGTAAGAAATCAATGTGGCTTTGGGGAGGTGATGAGGGCAGCCTGGATGACAAGGACAGAAGATTTAGGTTAAGGACAAAGGAGAAATGGAGGAAAAAAATTGGGGTCAGGGGAAGGGAAAAGGGAACTTTCAGGAACTGAAAAGTTAGTCAAAGATGTTTCAAATTATTATGGTAAAAAAAATGGGGGGGGAGGAATGAATTTAGAATGAAGTTCTCTTGAAAGTGTCAGTATTAATTAGGGAAGCAGGGCTGTATGGGGGAAGCAGGATGCAATGAAGTGAAGAATGGGGGCTGTGTTTGTGATATTTTAAGTATATTGAACTGAGAGACTTGAACAGAGTGTGGCCGTGCTAATTCAAGAAAGGAACAGCTAAAATGAGCAGGGACCCAAGTAGCAACTAATATTTTTAGTCCTAGTATATACCAAACATGTAAAATACATTGTTTTATTTAGTCATCACAGCCACTCTGTAATAAGTGTTTTTCTCCTTTTCCATGTGAAAACATTGAAACTCCTAGTTGTCACATAGTATATCCAAGTTCATGCAAAGGTATGGTAAATAGCTTAGACAAATTTAGGCTCAGGTCTGATTAGCTTTAAGGCCTTTCTCCCTCCACTAGACTCCCATCTGTAGCAGAAAGTATGCTTGATTTAGTGCCTGATTGTAGAGATGGAATGAAAGGAACATTTAGTCAAAGATTACTCAAACTGACAGGTTGGGGACTCTTCGAAGAAAAGAATCATGGAGCTGTTTGGCAGGAAAGTTGGAGGGGAAGTCATTTATAGGGCAAGAGGAAGAGTTTGGTTTCAGACATGTCCATGTTGTGGTGGTTTGGGGAAATGGAAGTGGAAATGTGAAGTAGGACTGGAGATTTGGGGCTCTAGTTCAGGTAAGAAGACAGGAGGAAAAGTAGAATAATCAGCACAGAGAGTAGAGTTGAAACAGAGAATGAATATTCTTCCCACAAAATAGAGAGTAATGGAAAACAGTTTTGAGAATATCTTCAGGAATCAGAGAAGACATGAGTAGATAATGAGATGGGGGAGGACAGGAAACCAAGTGAGGAAATAAGAAAAATTCAAGAGAATAAGAAGAGAGCATTATAGTAGAAAAAAAGACAAGAGAACAGGTTGAGAAGATCTGCTAAATAATTTAAAATACTTCATGAAGGACAAGGAGTCAATAAACTACTGAAGGTGGGAGAAGGAAATGACTTTCAAGAAGGTCTTTTTTGTGGCACGATGGAGAAACACATATTGCTAGGCAAGCAATTGGGAAGAGAGACAACTGGACCACTGGGTTCTCTCCTGCAGTGCTGAGGAGAGAACTTTACATCTCGTACCAAAAGCTGAAAGGCACTGTCTTAATTTTTAAACGAGGCTTCTAGGAAACCAAGATTTCATGGGCAGTTAATGGGAGTGTTCTGTTGAGGATCCAGTGGATTTCAGTAAGATTACTTACCATGAATATTGGAAGAAAGTGAGTTTTAATAGTCTTTCAAAATACATGGAAGGGTAGGATGAGGGAGCGAATCACAAGGAAATAAAAACCATTCATTAGCAGTTTCAGAAAAGGGAAGTCTTTATAAAAGGAGGAATAGGGAGTACTGGGAGTTCTTTCAAGGAGACTACAATGCTTATTTTTAGCTACCCATTAAATCTTTCTATATCAAATTTAGTTTATTCTCCACAGGGTGGGGGAATGTATTATTTAGGTATATGAAGAAGTGAGGCTATTGATGTAATTAAATCTTCATTCAGCACAAACAGTAAAAAAAAATGTAAGCTGATTAGCACCTGTAATAAGCACTACTGGACAAAATCTTGCTTACCAACTACTTCCTATGGAAATTTTAAGATACTGGAATGAGTTTTAAAAATAATATGTTTTAATTATCCCTTGGCTCTATTTTCAGTCATTTGAAGGGCTTTCTAGGACCATTTCATTTCTGATAGCTATGATATAGGTAAGTAGAAAGAAAAACAGTTATCTACAGTATTCACATTATATACAGAAGCCAAACAACAGTCTTTAAAATCATGGGAGTCTAATAGGAAGGACTGAATTGAAAAAGCATCTCTTCTAACCTTCTTATTTGCAAGTGAGAAATCTAACATTTACAGCAGCTTTGTCCAATGGGGATGTGATGTGAATCACACATATAATTTTAAATTTTATTTTTTTTATTTTTAGTTTATGTACATTTATTTATTTATACAATATATATTTATATACTAAATATACCATTCACCAACACTCTGCACTTTTATTTTTTTAGAGTTCGATGCTTTATTAGTTGCGTATAACACCCAGTGCACCATGCAATACGTGCCCTCCTTACTACCCATCACTGGTCTATCCCAATCCCACCCCCCTCCCCTCTGAGGCCCTCAGTTTGTTTCTCATAGTCCATAGTCTCTCATGTTTCACTCCCCTTCTGATTACCCCCCCTTTTTGAATGTTTGGTAGAATTCCCCAGGAAAACCGTCCGGGCCTGGAGTTTTGTTTTTTGGAAGGTTGTTTAATACTGACTCAATCTCTTCATAATTAATTGGCCTGTTTAAGAAATCAATTTCTTCCTGCTTCAGTCTTGGTAGTTTATAGGTTTCCAGGAAGGCCTCCATCTCTTCCAGATTGCTTAATTTATTGGCATATTGCTGTTGATAAAAATTTCTAATAATCCTTCCAATTTCGTTGGTGTTGGTCGTGACCTCTCCTTTTTCATTCATAATTTTATTAATTTGGGTCCTTTCTCTTTTTTTGGATAAGTCTTGCCAGTGGTCTGCCAATTTAATGGATTCTCTCAAAGAACCAGCTTCTAGTCCTGTTGATCTGCTCTACTGTACTTCTGGTTTCTAATTCATCGATTTCTGCTCTAATCTTGGTCGACTGCTTCCTCGTGCATGGATTAGGCCTGTCCCTCTGTTGCTGTTCCAGCTTCTTGAGGTGAGAATATAAAAACTGCATTTTAGATTTTTCTGTTCCTTTGTGTGAGGCTTGGATGGTATGTATTTCTCCCTTAGGACTGCCTTTGCAGTATCCCATAGGTTTTGGACCATTGTGTTTTCATTCTCGTTGGTCTCTATAAATTGTTTAAATTGATTTTTGATTTCCTGGTTTATCGAGTCATTCCTGAGCAGTATGGTTCTTAGTCTCCAAGTGTTTGAGTTTCTTCCAAATTTTTCCTTGTGGTTGAGTTCCAATTTCAGAGTGTTGTGGTCTGAGAATATGCAGGGGATAATTTCAATNTAATTTCAATCTTTTGGTATCGGTTGAGACCTGTTTTGTGTCCCAGAACATGGTCTATTCTTGAGAATGTTCCATGGGCATTAGAATAGAATGAGTATTCTTTGGTTCTGGGGTGTAGTGTTCTATATATATCTATGAGGTCTAACTCGTCGAGTATGGCATTCAAAATCTTTGATTCTTTGCTTAGTTTTTGTCAGGGTGTTCTGTCTATTTCTGAGAGTGGGGTGTTGAGGTCCCCTACTATTAATGTATTTTTATCTATATGCCTCTTTATTCTGGTTAAGAGTTGGCTTGTGTATCTTGCTGCTCCCCTCTTGGGGGCATATATATTTATAATTGCCATATCCACTTGTTGAATACATCCTTTAAGAATAATATAGTGCCCTTCTGTGTCTCTAACTATAGTCTTTATTTTAAAATCCAATCTATCTGATATGAGAATTGCTACCCCAGCTTTCTTTTGAGGTCCATTTGCGTGAAAGATGGTACTCCATCCCCTTACTCTAAGTCTGAATGCATCTTTGGGTTCAAAATGAGTCTCTTGTAGACAGCAAATGGATGGGTAATTTCTTTTTATCCAATCTGCAACCCTGTGGCGTTTTATGGGAGCATTTAAACCATTTACATTGACACTGAGAACTGAGAGATAGAATTTTAATGATGCCATTTCNTTGAGAGATAGAATTTTAATGATGCCATGTTGCCAGTAAAGTCATTGTTTGTATCGGTTGTGACTTTCTGTTCTGTATCACTCTTGGGGCCTTTTTACCTTTATAGAACCCCCCTTAATATCTCCTGTAGGGCTGGTTTCGTGGTTACGAAATTGGTTAATGATTGGCGATTTTGGAACGTCTTTATTTCTCCATCAATTCTGAATGACAGCTTTGCTGGATAAAGGATCCTTGGCTGCATGTTTTTCTCTGAAAGAGCTTTAAAAATGCACCCCCATCACTTTCTCTCATTCCAGGTCTGTGTAGACAGGTCTGATGTAATTCTGACACCTTTGCCGTGGTACGTGAGACCTTTCTTTGCCCTGGCCACTTTCAATACTGTATCCTTGGATCTAATATTTGCGAATTGCACTATGACGTGACGTGGCGTAGGTTTGTCCTGGTTGAGCTTGGATGGGGTCCTCTCTGCCTCTTGGACACGAATGCTTGTTTCCCTTGCTAGATTAGGGAAGTTTTCAGCTACAATTTGTTCAAATATCTCTTCTAGACCTCTGTTTTTCTCCACCCCTTCAGGGATGCNCTCGACCTCTGTTTTTCTCCATCCCCTCGTGGTCACCGATGATTCTGACATTGGATCGTTTCATTGAGTCAGTAATCTCCCGTAACCTATATTTTTGGGCATGGATTTTTTTAAGTCCAGCTTCTATTTTCGTTTTTTCTTCTACTAACCCATCCTCCAATTCGCTAGTATGTTCCTCTGCCTCGGTGACCCTGGCCGTCAGAGCCTCTAGTTTTGCCTGCATTTGGCTCATAGAATTTTTAATTTCTGTCAGATTCGCTCTCATTTCTGCCCTTAGGGATTCTATATTCTCAGCAACGCTTTCTCTGATGCTTTTTTCAAGTTTACTCATCATCTTGACCATTGTTGCTCTGAATTCCATTTCTGATAATTGGGATACATCCGTATGTATTAATTCTGTGGCCGAGGCCAATTCTGTGGCAGAGGCCACAGACTCATTATCTTTTCTTTGCTGGGGGGGACTTCTCCTTCTCGTCATTCTGATGAAGAGAGATTGCAGGGTTGTCCAGAGCCCAAGTGTTGACTGGGACCCAGGCCGTGCGCCCTTGTTTTATAGAGATCTTAGGGATGTGGGCTTCTTCCTTAAAGAGTTTATTTATTTATTTGAGAGAGAGANGCAGCGAGAGAGGGAACACAAGCAGGGGAGTGAGAGAGGAAGAAGCAGGCTCCCAGCGGAGGAACCCGATGAAGGATTCCTTTCTGGAACGCCGGGATCACGCCCTATGCCGAAACAGGCGCTCAATGACTGCGCCACCCACGCGTCCCGGGATGTGGGCCTCTTGATGTTTCAGCCTGCCTTCTCGGGGAGGGGCCTGCCACGCTGATACTCTGGCAACCCAGTTTGTGTAGAGTCTCCGTGTCCCCTGCGAGGGGGGATGGGGGTGGGCACACTGTGAGCCGGTATTTCCAGGCTTTTGTTCTCTGGCGGCTTTCCCTGGCGGTTTGCTATGCCTCTTCTGAGAGAGCAGCAGCGGCTGAAATTCAGCCTCTGTCTCAGAACAGAGGGATCGCGGATCGTTCTCCACTGATGTTCTGGCCACTTTAACTCTGTTTCTGTTGGTGCTGCTCAACCCTGCAGCATCCCGGGCTGTGCGCCCCACACCCGGCGTCCCAGCCCTNGCCTCACTTCCAGGGCTGGCGTGGTTCTCTCCTTTTTGTTTCTAATGCCGCCAGCCCCAGCCGCCCCGTGCGCACTCCCGGAGCTCCCGGTCTCACTCTGTTTCCGGTGAGCACACCGGAGTTCCGGAGTTCCATGAGAAGTCTGGTGGCGCCCGCTCCCGGCTCACGGTCTCAGACTGCTCTCTTGCAGGTACCGGCCCGCGAGTCCACCCGCTCCCTGTGCAGGTGGCTACCGCTTCCCGGCGCCCGAACGCGGCGGCTCCCTCCCCCTTCCGTTTATCTTCCAATGTCTCTGCGCGGTTTCAGGGCTCCCTGCTTCGTACCTCCATACTCAGCACTGGAGATGTTCATTTGTAGAGATCCAGATGTATCTTCCTGTGTCTCAGGCTGATTCCGTGGATGTTCAGGCTGGTCTCGTACCTATCCAGCTCGACTCAGGGGACTGGCTGAAAAAGGGGCCCCTACTCCTCCGCCATCTTAACTCCTAAAACCAACATTCTTTTTTTTTTTAAAGATTTTATTTATTTATTTGACAGACATAGAGACAGCCAGCGAGAGAGGGAACACAAGCAGGGGGAGTGGGAGAGGAAGAAGCAGGCTCATAGCAGAGGAGCCCAATGTGGGGCTCGATCCCACAACGCTGGGATCACGCCCTGAGCCGAAAGCAGATGCTTAACCACTGTGCCACCTAGGTGCCCCCTAAAACCAACATACTAAAGATGAAGTGAGTCTCTGAGAATTCAAGCACTGGATATGCTAAGAAGAGCAGATTAGAATTCCGTAGGTTGGAAATCCAACACGGGTCTCATTGGGCAAAATCAAGGTGTCAGCAGGTCTGTCTTCTGAAGGTTCCAGCGGAGAAACCATTCCATCTGCAGTTTGTCTTAGGCAGCCGAAAGACAAGTAAATCTTCGCACCCATTTGCCAGAATCTTAGAAGTTTATATAGAGGTTTTACCTGGGCTCAGCATACATAATGTCCACATAGTTATAGTAACACCTTACTCTTTCAAGGCTAAATTCTTGAAACAGCTCCTAGTGTGGGCACTGAGGGCAGAATCTAATTTTAAATTTTCTAGAGGCCACATTAAAAAAAGTAGTAAAAGGGGGAGACTTCTGATTCTGGACAAGATGTTATAGGCACATTTCTCCGCATTCCATTTGGTTATTTATTTTATATATAAAACAAGAAAACTGAAATCTGGAGAGAAGAAGGCAGACCAACTAAGGATTTTGGAATTTAAGGAATGACAAAGTGGTAAGTTCCCTAGGTTTTTTGTTTTTTGTTTTGCCTCCCTTATATCCTAGATTGGGTGCTGGAGAAGCTGCAACTCAGAAAAACCCACAGGCACAGTCAAAGAAAAAAAAAAGTCCCAAGAAAAACCTGTTCTTTTAAGCCAAGGACCAAGAAAGGAGCAGCCTATCAAGAAAGAAATCTTTCTGATAATAACTTCCCTGCTCACTTATTGCAGAAAACAACAACAGCAACATAGCGCACTTCCCCTGCCCCCATCAACAAAGGCCTAGTGCAGAGCCTAGAGTTCCATCCACATCTGTCAGTAGTGAGGTCCTCCTACCTCTCCCTGCTGTGGTGATGTCCAGGCTGACCATGTCTCCAAGACTGTATTTTCAGCACTGTGTGGAGGTGATGAGATGCCCTTTCCACACCCACACCCTCCCCCCACCATTGTGTCAATAGAAACTATGTGGGGAGCCTGGAGTTCCACCCTCACCTAGCAGTAATTTTCCATACCTCACTTTTTGGCATACTGTACTCACATACAACATATGTGAAGTCCTAATGGGGAGCCTGGACTCACACATCTGCCTGGCAGTAAGAAGGTAG
This sequence comes from Ailuropoda melanoleuca, assembly GCF_002007445.2. NCBI lineage: Eukaryota > Metazoa > Chordata > Mammalia > Carnivora > Ursidae > Ailuropoda > Ailuropoda melanoleuca. The sequence continues at coordinate 19,208,719 of NC_048238.1, read as the reverse complement.
GGCCCAACTTCCCATACCAGTATGGTGTCAGTGGAGACTTGCAAAATTGGAGATTTAAATAATACTGAAATTCTCATAGTACATAAAACATCTTAGAATTAAAAATCACCCATCATATTAAGAATTAGGATGAATGAGGATGAATGAGGAAGAACACATGAATAGATACCAACAATGAGAAGAAATGGGCAATGGAATTATCTGAAAAAGTTTTAAAGTTAACCATCATTTTTTTAAAAAGCTTCAATGAGCACTTATCAACAAACTTGAAATAAATGAGAAAAGAAGTTTTAGCAAAAAGTAGAAGATACAAAGAAGAACCAGAAATTTTAGGACTGGAAAATTCAATAATCAAAATAAACTCCCTTCGTGGGCTCAATAAAAGAATGGAAATGAAAGAGGAATGAAGTAGTTAACAACAGGGAGAAAAAAAAACTGAAAAAAATAACAGGGCCTCAGAAACCTGTGGACAATAATAAAAGCTCTAATATTCCTTGGAATTGCAGAAGATGAGAAAGAACATGGGTATGAACAGATACTCAACAGAATAAGGACTGAAAATTCCTGATTTCCTAAAAAGCATAAACCTACAAATTCAAGAATATTAGTAAACCCCAAACACACTAAAACCAAGGAAATTCATGCCAAGACAAAGCATAATCAAATTTATATAATCTAAAGACAGTGAAAAACTCTTGAAAGCAGATACAGAGAAATGACACATTTCCTATAGGGGGAACACCTGTTTAAATGATAGCAGATTTGTCATGAAAAACCATGGAGGCCAGAAAGAGGTGGCATAATACTTTTTCACATGCTGAGAGACAAGAACAATCAACCCAGAATTCCATATGCAGAGGAAATAACTTCAGAAATGAAGATAAGATCAAGATATTTTCAAATGAAGGAAAGCTAAGAGAATTTATTGCCAGCAGATGTAACGTAAAATAATGGCTGACACACATTCTCTACATGAAAAGGGAATGATAAAAGAAGGAAAGGAAACAAGCAAATATATGGGTTAAATGCAATAGAGTAGCCGCTTCTTGAATTTTATAAATGATGTTTGACATTTGAAGCAAAATCATGATAATGTATGATATCATTTTAAATGTATTAGAGGAAATCGTTAAAACAAGTATATTACAATTAGGAAGAGTAAAGGGACATAAAAAGAGAAAGGGTTTCTATGCTTGACCACACTGTAAAATAATAGTACTATAGACTGTGATAAGTTGCAGATACATAATGTGATACCTGAAGGAACCACTACAAAGCCATACAAATACGTACACTCAAAAGCAGTACAGGTGAATTAAAAGGGAATTCTAAGAAATTTTCAGCTAACCCACAGGAAGAATGCACATGAAAACATGCTCAAAAATATTAGTCATAAGGGTAATGGTAATCAAATTCACAATGAGATACAGCTTCTTACCAACTATAACAGCTGTAATAAAAAAAGACAAGGTGGTGAGGATGTGAAGAAGAAATTTGAACCCTCATACAGTTAGTAGAAATATAAAAGAAAGTGTGTTTATTTTGGAAAACATTTTGGCAGTTTTTCAAAATGTCAAATATAAAATTATCATAAAAACAAATAAGTAAATAAAGTTACCGTATGACCCAGCAATTCGACTCTCCAGTATCTACCCAAGAGAAGTACAAACATATTCACACAAAAACTTGTACGTAGATGTAAATAGCAGTATAATTTATACTAGTCAAAAAGCCAAAAATAATCCAAATGTCCATCACCTGAGGAATGGATAAACAAAACTTGTTGTATACATACAGTGGAATACTGTTCAGTAACAAGGAACGTGATATTGATGAATGCTGGTGTAGATGATCCTTGAAAACATCATGTGAGGTGAAAGAAGTCCATCACAAAAGACCACTTACCTTATTATTTGGTTTACATGCAAAGTCTAGAGTAGGCAAATATATAGAGAGAAACTACATGAGGATTTCCTAGGGCTGAGGACAGATGTGGGAGGTGAGGTGGACTTGGAAGTGAGGCGAGAGGGGTAATGTGTAGTGATTGTTAGAGTTCACAAAACTCTGTAAGTATATACAAAAAAACCCCATTGAATTGTTCACTCTAAATGCATGAATTGTGTGGTATGTGAACTATATCTCAGTAAATTGTTAAATAATATGTGGACCTATGTGAATCTTAGGTTCCTGAACACTTTGCCCCCTTTCCTATATGTGAATTAAGTGCCTGCTCTAGTTTTCCCCTCTAAAAGCAATACAGCTGACAAATGAGAAAACTGAAGCACAAATAACATGCTGTTTTCCAAGGTTACACAGCTAACTCCTGAGCTCCACATGGCAAACTCAAACAGAAGGCAAGAAAAGGAAACCATTTCCAATAAACATATTCAGTTGTGATAATCTGGGATAAAAAAGGCAATCCGGTATGACAGAAGTTTTTATTGCCTTCCTCAGGGGTTTTGGAACTGCTTGTAGTTGATAAAGCCATTCAGAGTAAGGATTTGGGACAAGGGCTTATACTCAATTCTTTGCAGTGCACATTACTACTGAGGGAGATAGCAGGTGACTTAAGTCTTCAGTAAGAATCATTGTAGGGGAAGAGAAACACAAATGACAATGTTAACAACTGCTGAATCTTCTCTTTGGGAGTTTATTGGTATTCCTAAATGATAGGAGTAGAAAATTGATGGAAGAAAAGGTAACAGCTTTTAAAGGTGGATTAATTTGGCATGTTGTTTTTCTGTCATTCTTATTATAGCACTTGACAGGGAAAAAGATGCATTTGATGCCATTTACTCTTTTCAACATGGCCATTACTTCAGAAATATTATCACTTTTGATTTTTCAATTTTGGCCGAAATGGTATTTGATCTAGTTTTGTTCTCATTACGGAGTCTCTGTCTCAATTTGCTGAAAAAGATTGCAACCCCAGTGAAGTATGGCAGAAAATTAATTAATGTGTGTGGCTATTTAAAGATCATTCAGGGAGAACATCAAGTGGTATTTTCTAGACCGTCTGACTTTGATCTGAATATTTTTTCTTGCAGTGACAGAGATTTCATGGCTGTCAGCCGTGAGCTAAAACCTGGAAAAATTTTGAGGTTTCTTGCATGTTCCAGGTCACAGAGGCTAGGGTCCTCAAGGGTGGGCCAGTGGGGAGAGGAAGCAGCTGAAGAAGGAAAGGGGGGTGGCAGTGAGGGAAACTAGCTTGCCTGTTGAGGATGACCCCAAAAGACAGCCAGCCTTTCTAATATGCAGTGTCCAAAAAGCATGTTTATCTCAGACCACGTCCAGTTACATGGTGGATAAAGATGTTCTAATCCTATACATAGCTGTAATTCACACAGCTGGCAGTACAAGATATCTGGTATGAGAGGCTACTGTGGTTCTGGGCAACTTGCCAGAGAGCCTTTGGGATTATCCAACTTTCAGGAACAAATAATTGGTGAGGTGTCAGGACAGTACGCAAGTAGGCTATGGTTCAGGGTGGGATCTTGTTGTCACTGGACTATGTGAACGTTGGGCAGAAGGAAACAGGGTGAATGCCTGTTGTGGAGCCTGTTTCAGCATGGGGTGGGGCTTACGTGAGGCAGAGCCCATGTGGTACACTTGATACTATGTCAGTGACAGCAAAGCAGATCCTAGCCCCATGGGAAAGTGGGCAAAGGTTGCTAATGGAATTCGTGTCATGATCAGGCTTTGTGGCAGAGCCACCTTTGGTGAGTCCAGGTAGAAGTGTCTCAGAACTGTGGGCTTACATGCACTCACAGATGGCATCAGCAATCATCATGGTTATGTAAGCAGTCATGTGCAGTACGATGGCATAGCACGTGGCGATGGTGAGCTGAGACTGTATCATATAAGTGGAAATTTGAGTTTCACATCTTCTGCTTACTATTTGTATGACTTTGGGTAAGTTACTTAACTACTCAGTGCCTTGGTTTCCTTTGTTGTAGAGTGGGGTTAAATGATATTTATCTCCTAGGGTGATGATAAGGGTAAAATGAAACAACGCACTTCACGTGCATATCTTGCAAGAAAGATGGAATGTTTTCAATTCCAGAGGTTCATCATCGTGCATTGTGTTAGAATGCCTTGCTACTCAGTATGGTCTGCAAACCAACAGCATCACCTGAGAACTTGATTAAGGAGCAGAATCTTGGGCTCCATACCAGTCCTCCTGAATCAGAATCTGCATTTTCATTAAGTCCACCAGAAAAGTCCTGTGCACATTAAGATTTGAGAGGACCTGTGTAATGGTTTACCTTAAGATGTGTATCCTGCTTATTAGCTGTCAAAACTTGTTGAAGTTAGTTAAGCTCTCTGAGTATATTTCCCCAACTGTAAAAAGAGAATAATTAACATGTTAGGATTAGGAAGAACATATGAAGTAACATGTCAGAGTTCTTAATGGTACTCCAACAGTGTATAGGCAATGTAATCTATGATTGCTAGGAAGTAATAATAAGTAATTTTCAGGGCTTTAGATGTGGTCAGCTATTGCCAGGCCTTTGACTTTATAAGTCTCTCACCATGATCCTAAAATAGATAGCAACAGAGCTTTAGTGAACTGGGCTAATTCCTTTTTCTACTCCCCAGCTTTATTGAAGTATAATTGACTAAACTGTACATATTTAAGGTATACACTGTGATGATTTGATACATGTGTATATTATGAAATGATTATCACAATCATGTTAGTTAACACATCCATCACCTCACATAGTTAATATATGCCCCAGGGTGACTAGAAATATGAGATGGCAAGCTTTTTCTGTAGGGGGTAGATAGTGATAATGTTTGGCTCTGTGGGCTCTCTGTTGTGACTACTCAACTCTGCCCTGTTAGTGAGACAGCAGCTATAGACATGTAAGCAAATGGGCATGCTCTGTTCAAAAAAAAAAAAAAAGAAAGAAATGCACAGAACAGATGGCATGATAGATCAGATTATAAGGAAACGAAAGAGAAATTTGAGGCAGATCTTGGAGTTGATTCCGAGCCCTCTCCTCAAGGTCTTTCGGGGACCTAGGAAGGAAGCAGAGATGATCCTATCATTGGCTGTGTGTTGGAGCTGAGAAGTGCAGGGTGGGGAGGAGGGCACATGTTTTGGATGAGCTGAGTATTGCTTCTCATTAAACACCAAGGTTGTTGGCTTGGGAGTGGGTCTGTTCCTGGGGCAGTGTCTCCACATTCAGTGTTGGCTTAGGCTTAGAGCCTTCCTAGCCCTAGTCCACTCTGTTAAAAACTTGCCAGAGAGTCACAGCATAGTCCCTGGAGACCATCTTAAACAATGTAGCTCGTAAAATGGTTGATTTTTCCATGGCCACACAGGAAAATCCCGGTGGCCCCAAATATGAGTCTTTGGTTTAAAGGGGAACTGAGCAGTAGAGTGTATTGGCATCAACCGTGTGTTTCTAGTTGGCAGGCTTACAGGGCCTCTTGTTTTGAGCAAGGAGGGACAGGGGCATAAGCAGAGACCTGAGGGCACCAGGAGGATTGACCCCACTGTAGAAGCAGTGTATTAGGCTTCAGTACATTTCTGTTAAGAGTTGGACTGCCATTGTGTCCAGAGGATTCAGGCAGTGGGTGGGGTCTTGGTAGTGCGGATCTCTGGGGTGTCATTTTCCTTCCAGGGGAGTTGACTGAGATTGAGGCAGAGCCTGAGCAAGTGGGAAAGACCAGGCTCCAGCTCTTCAGGAAAGGAATCTGGCAGGGATTTGGTGCCCCAGGCCAAGGTGGAGCAAACTCAGCACTGGAGTCGGAGCCCAGAAATTAGGGAGTGGGTCCACCAGTGGGAGCCAGGGGACAGCTGCAGCTCCGGGAGGCTCCTACTACCACCATCAGGCATGTTCTCATGGATGGCAGGTTGTAAGTGGGCCAGGAGTATCAAGTAGGGGCTGGCTGGCATGAAGTCCCAGATTCATACGCATAGTTTTCAGTTTTGGAACATGTCTGGATGCTCTGTTACCATACCTATCTTAAATCTCATGACCTTGCCTACTCACTCAAAGGTTGCTGAAGATGTTCTTTTGTGAGAAAAAGGGAAATTCACCTGCATGCATGGTCAGTGGGCTTTTGTAGCAGTCTGATTGTTGAGAGGATTTCCAAAAAACCTGTCGAACTGTAAAAGCTGGTTACTCTTGGGATCGCGTATCAGTCATGGTCCAGTGAGGAGGCAAAAAACTCTTAAGTGGTTTTAACAGGAAACGTGCGCACCTAGGTATGAAGAATTGTTAACAAGGTATAACATTGTTAACTAAGACACTAAACGGGAAAAGAAAGCACTAAGCAATCAGAGAAGGAGAAGCTATAGGAAACAGCATCCACTTCTGGGGCTAGGGAAACCACAAGAAGAGACTGTAATTCTTAACACTTATTCTTAGAACTTAGTAGTTCAGAGGAGGGTGTCCCTGGAGTTAAACCCAGATCCTTGACGGTGGCACGCTGTGGTGGTTCTGAGGGAAGAGTAATGAAGCCGCTTGTACAAGGATTGAAAAATCTGCAAACTGCATTCAGCTGCTGTCACGGGACGGCGCTGCCACTGCAGTGAAGTGTTGGAGAAATCCTCACAGGAAGCAGACCAGAAGGAGCAAGTCCCTCCTCCTTCCTCTAGCCCTGCAGTCCCCTCTAGAGCTAATGGGACTCCATCCAGCAAAGCAGGAATGTACATCGCAGAGTCCCAGCCCCCACCTCACAAACCAGGCAACGAAGAACAGAGCAGGTGGGAGCTGAGAGAGAGTGAACGTGTAACCCAGAAAGCTTTTGCACTCTTCAGAGACAAGCTGTTTGGGTTTGCTTGGCCTGTCTGTCTACTGAGATGAGAAATGACTCAGGAGAACCTTCCCAGTTTCTCCATCATTCTCCCTTCCCAGCACCCGTAAAGTGATCCACAGAGAAATCCCAAGGTGGGTGCTCCCTAGGCTGTGAATTGAGTGACTGAGAAGATGAAGTTAAGGGCTACAGAATTCTCTTTTCCAGGAAAGGAGAAAGAATGCAAGGACAGAGTTGTCTGCCTTTTTTTTAATAATAATTTTTTATTAAGTTAGTCACCATACAGTACATCCGTAGTTTTTGTTGTAAAGTTCCATGATTCATTACTTGCGTATAACACCCAGTGCTCCATGCAATACGTGCCCTCTTTAATACCCATCACTGGCCTACCCCATTCCCCCACCCCCCTCCCCTCTGAAGTGCTCAGTTTCCCAGAGTCCATAGTCTGTCATGGTTCATTCCCCCTTCTGTTTACCCCCCCTCATTCTTCCCTTCTTTCTCCTACCAATCTTCCTACTTCTTATGTTCCATAAATGAGTGAAACCATATGATAATTGTCTTCCTCTGCTTGACTTATTTCACTTAGCGTAATCTCCTCCAGTCCCGTGCATGTTGCTACACATGTTGAGAAATCGTTCTTTTTGATGGCTAATAGTCCATTGTATATATGGACCACATCATCTTAATCCAGTCATCTGTTGAAGGGCATCTCGGCTCCTTCCACGATTTAGCTGTTGTGGACAATGCTGCTATGAACATTGGGGTGCATATGGCCCTTCTCTTCACTGCATCTGTATCTTTGGGGTAAATACCCAGCAGTGCAATGGCTGGATCACAGGGTAGCTCAAATTTTAACTTTTTAAGGGATTTCCACACTGTTTTCCAGAGTGGCTGTACCAACTTGTATTCCCACCAACAATGTAATTCTGCCTTTATTTTCTTTCCCAGTGAAGTGAAATTCATACTACTCTGGCCTGCACATGATCTGGTAGGAAATAAGTACAGGGCAAATATCAGCACAGCCAGAGAAAATGTTAGATTTTGTGACAGGAAAATTAGGGGCAATGATTTCTGCTGGGCAGTTCTTTAAAATAACACATATGCTAGGAACGTGTTTTACCTTTTTTTTTTCCAGAAATTAAATGCAGCCAGAATGGGAATCCCATTTCACACACTACTGCTCAGAGAGAGCCACCATTCTGAGATAACCATGAGATTGTTTACCAGTAATACATTGGAAGAGAGTACCTGCTTAGAGCACAGAATGGAGTTGGAGCTAATTGGGAGTGGCAAGAGCTAGAGAACGTGAGACCATTGATGACAGACTGGGAGTTTTGAAGAGTTGTTTAATTATTCCTGTTACAACAGTGAGGCCATTCCAAATGCTATGTAGATAAGCAAAGGACAGACAAGTAGAATAATGAATCACAGACCCCAGTAGTAAGACAAGAGGACGACTAACAGCACTGGCTGAGGTTTTCACCTTTCCTTTTTGAGGAGCAATTAGAGTTGATTCCATATTTCCTATGTGTACTATTTATTAGTAGTGTATATGTGTTGGATTGCATCTGTTGTTTTTATAAATCAGACAGTTAATTGCACAGTCCATTATTGTTGACCTCGTTCTTTGCTTTTCAACACATCTAGTTTATCCCTTGAAAAGTGAGCCTACAAATTCAGAAAAATTACTTTCAATTCCTGACTGTGTGTGGAATAAATCTAGATCTGTGTGTCTCCTATGCTGTAATTACAGCTCTTCTTAATATATACAGGCTTCCTCGATTCTAGTGGGCTCTGTGTCATGATTTTTCTGACCACTCATAATTGATTATCACTTCTGGCTTTATTGCCTGACTAACCCTCGTCAGATGGCAGCTGTCTGGATGGTACCCTCTGACCTGTGACAAGAGGTAATAAGTACATGCCTATCGCAGTGGATCCCTGCCCCAACTGAGATCAGAAGAGTGCCATCAGGCATTTCTTAAATTATCCCTTGGTAATCTCAATATAAATGAAAAGAAGAGTACTTCTGGCACCACTGACAGCTGAAGTTAAGTTCTGGTGCCTTAGATGATTAAACTAAGTGATGATTGCCCCCTCCAGAACAGTATCTAAACTACATATATTTTTGACCTGCTACATATCACACTACATTGTATCAGCAATAGGTGTGATTGTAGGCAAAGTGGAGGAGAGGCAACAGCCTGTAATTCTTCAGATATTAGGGAATCTCTGTTCACCTTGTGTTTCTGTGTTCTACAGCTGGGGGCGTTTTTTTCAGGAACCACACAAGATTCTCACCGGAATTGTTCAAAGCATAGACGATGTCGGAAGTGGGTGATGAAATTTCCAGGGGAAGCAGGGATAGCTGGGCTGGTGTCATAATTGCAAGTTAGGTCTGCCATGGGAAGTGTCATCCCTGAAATGAAAAACAAAAGGTTACACACCATCAGTTGGTCGGCTGGACTGGTCAGATTGCCTGAGAAGGTTAGGAATTACTGGTTTCAACCATGTCCATGGGAGAAAAGTGGAAACTACAGAAGGGTAGACAGATAATAAACATTTTTTTTATTTGATAACATGGTGCTGCAAATACAAACTTGTGGGCAGAAATAGGGGAAGAAAGGTGTCCAGAAGGGTATAATTTTCTCCGCATATTTGCCTGCTTCTTGACAACATTGGCTAATAGGTAGCAATGGGAACTAAAGCAGAGTAGATTTCTGAGGTATGCTGGGTGAGCACAACTCCTTTATAAAGCATCATGACTGGCTGCTTGAAGTCTTGAGGTCAAGACTGCTAAGGATTAGGAGATGGTGCAAATCCAAGTGCATCTCATTCAAGGAGCAGGGGACCAAATTAGATTTTCCTTTCTATTTTAGAGAGGGACACAAAATTACGAAGATTTTGGCATTTTTGAGCGACATTATACACCCTAGTGTAGGATGAGGTTAAGTCTCGCTCACTTGCTTTGTGGAAAGGCAGCATGATTTGCCCCTGAAATTTCAGGATGAATTGTTAGCTTCAGTGACTCACTCACTAAAAAAACATTATGTTGCCTATATGCTTAGGTTCGTGCTAGTGCAAGTTACCCTCTTGGTCCGAGGAGCACTTTTCCCCTATAAGTTGTGGGGCTGGGGCTTGTTTGACATGTTGGAATTGATGAGCTAGCTCCGAAGCTGAGTACATTGCTTGAGACCTTTGCAGTTCTTAGTTCATGTTTTCCTAACTGGATGAAACATTTGAGGGTTCTATGTATCTATTACTTTGACTTTATGAACGGAGCATATTGGGCTTAGAAGTGAGTCTAACCTGCCTGGTGGGAAATGTATGCAGATACTGGATCACAGTACCAAAACAGAGTTCTGCTGATTTCATCCTGGTGGCCACATTGGTCAGTTGGTCATGGCTGCCTACAGAGTCTTACTGTGAAGCATTAATTATTAGGGTTCTGTTTGATTTGTGATGTCTCTCACATGCTGGCAAAGGGAGGCAGCACAATGACACCGTGTATTTGCCATCTCTGTCCTAAAAGTAAGCATCTAACGAACAGTTTGAGAAAAGCCTGGCTGTTGAAGGGTCATATTACATCAACTTGATAAGCCTTCTTCCAACTACCCTGCTGCGGGGGTCTCTGGATATTATGGGCCATGAAGGAGCCATCAGTGTTTTGAACATGAAACTGTATATGCTTTTCATTGAACGTTCCTACTTGGTGCTGTAATGGACCAATAATTTTTAACCGTGTTGTTGCACAGGAGGTAATCAAAATTTAATTGCCAGAGTATTTTAAAGGAACCAAAAAGTGTGTTGCTCTGAAAATAAGTTTGTACATGACAGTGTCAAACCATAAAATACCTCATGGGTATTTAATATTTTCCAAGTTTGGGTTTCATTGAGACTCATGGTTGAGTGAAAAAAATTTAAGCCCATTACATGATGAATACCATTTAATAATTGGATCTCTGTAACATAGTGTAATACAATTATGAAAATGTAAAGGAGCATCTAGCAAAAGGGGTAGCAGAGGGTTTTTCCTCCTAGCCTTACCTCAGCATTGATCTCTTTTCATGGAGTTGCTTTGACTAATTGGAATGCATATCCTGATGACATTAGGCCACAGTCCAGCCTGTCTTTCCTTGACAAGCGAGAATTCTTTTCATTTGTTTAAATAGAGCCCAGATGCATAACATATATTGCATATCACATTCCTTTGATCAAGAGAATCTATTCCTGGCTCAAAATTCCTTCATTTCAAGAAGTGAGTGATATACTGAAAGCATCCATACATTCACATTAGGAGATAGAATCATTTCATGGCATCATGATTCCCTGTGGCGCCAGGTGGATGCTACTCCATCTTCCCTTCAGTGTTGAGCCTCTCTGTGGAATCATCCCCCATGCTTGCCAGATCGTTTAAGCTTTGAGTCTGGAGGAGAGAACAATGGAAACCATGCTTAGCATGACTCCTCCTAGTTTTCCCATTTCAGAAAATAGCAGCTCCACTCACTTTTGCTTCCATTCACAAAATTCTTCTTAAAGATACCTTCATGAATGAAGTAGAGGCAATAGGGAGTGCCAAGGGCCTGAGACAACAGTGTACCTAGATGGTTACGATAGGAGGCCTTTGTGACTAAAGTGAAGGGAGCTACAGGGAGAAAGGTTGGGGGTGGGGGGAAGGTAGCTAGAGGCCACAACAAATGCCAGGCACACAGGGAGGTATTCCCAATTCTAGAACAACGTTCCCAACCTCTGTCACTTACTACCTCCCTCACCCTCTTTATCTTCCTTCAGCGCTGCTACTATCTGGCATGTTCTCTGTTTATTATTTGCTTACATATTTCACGTCTGAATGTAAGCTCCATGAAAGTAGATGTTTGGCTCCTTTGGAAATAATGTATGCATTCCCTAAACCCAGAGCAGTGGCAGGCCATGGTAAGCAATCAAGAAATATTTGTAAAGCATGAATTGCATGTTGATCTTGAAGGTCTGTTAGGGTCTTGAGATGATAACCCTTTGCTACGTGACAAACTCATCCCAAATCTTAGTGACTTAGAACAACCACGATCTGCCAGGCAGTCACACTGGGCTGGGTCAGGCTCAGCATCTCTTGGGCCTTGGTCATCTGTGTGCCATGTCTGGCAGTTTGCTGGCGGTTCGGAAATGGGGGACAAGTGGAAAGGGAACTGCGTTCAGTATTGTGCTTCATCCTGTAAGCTCCTGGCCAAAAACTCTAAGAACCAGCCCAGGTTCTAGTGATGGAGATCTAGATTCCACCCCTTGATGGGTGAAATTACAAAGACACCTGGATTGCAAACGTGTAGTGATGGCAAGGGAAGATTTGGGGCCGTCTTTGCAATCTGCACAGCCCTTTGTTCTTCTGTGTCTAACCGGATGGTCTCTCTTTTATTGAGCCACATGCCTATTTCTAGAGCAGCCAGTGAGCTGTTTCCTCCATCTGAGTACTGTCTAGCGCAAAATTTTTATACTATTCTCTGGAAGTTTCCTTCTCCCTATAAAACTGCTGGGTGTTGCCGATTGCCCTGACATTGTTTCACCCCGCTTTTATGTAGATGAATTTTGAAATGTGTAAAATATTTTAGAGTCAGAAAACTGTCTCTTTTAGGTGACTCCAGCATGTGTTTTCATCATTTTCTTGGTTGGAATGAGCTAATGCTGTTTCTGCCTACTGCAGAAGTGTTTTCTCAGGGTGGCATTTTTAAGCCAACACCTGGTGTACATGCTGTTTTTCTATTCAATAGCTTTCCCCCCTTGCCATTGGGAGAGTCATTTTCACTTTACTGTTGGCCAACACTTTTTTCTGTGGTACAGTATATCTTGTGCCACATTTATAGAAGCCTTTTTCTTCACATAGCTACATACTAAAGCACACACACTAGAACATACAAAAATACACACAGAAGCAAACTTTTTCTCTGGCAGATGGCATTTGTGTCCCTTGCCATTTTGTGTAACTTGCCAGCAACCACATCTATTGGCCTGAGGGTTCTCTCTGGCCTCCCTGCTCACTTGTAGCAGGTCATTAAAAAAATGTCATGTAATTATTCACTCCCCATCCCCAGCCCTCAATCACTGACTGAAGGAAGTTGGTGTATGAATACCGTATCTCCTTCACTCTGGGGTTAAGGTGAGAATTTTGAGTTGCCCGTTCTGTACTGACTCCCCAATTTTTCCAAAGGGCTCAAGCTCCAGTTTCTTACAGGGTAAACCTGCTCATTCACATACTTTTTATTGGATACCTTCCCTTCCCCACTCATCTCTGTTTTCTTCCCACATATCCTACCTCACTTTAAATCCTTAGCTCAGATTCTGTTTTTGGGGTAGCCCCAACTAAAACATATGCACATATCTTTCTAATTTTTACAGTGTATTTCCTTAGTTCTAAACCCTCCTTTACTTATTAAATCATATTTTTTCTGGTACTTTTGGGAATCCAAATCTTAAAAAAGATTAGATTCTATCAGATGAATTGCTGCTTCTCCGACACTTCCTACCTTCACTCCAAGTACACTGTATTTGAGTAGGGGGGAGGGAAGAGGGTAGGTATGAGTGTATGTGTGTGTGTGTGTGTGTGTGTTCAAGGGGATGGGAATGTGTTTACAAATGTCATGTGTCAATACTATATGAAGGGGAAATGATAGGGAAGTCATTTTAAAAGGATTTGAAAAGTTAAAATGTTCGATATTCACTGTTGGTGTTAACAGTTGCAAGAGTGGAAGGGTGGTAGGACTGCTTTTAATGCTTTTAACTTGCTTGGAGCTAAGGATGATTAGTAAGGAAAAGAAAAGCACAGTAAGGAGCTCTTGTTTGTGTCATTAAATTATAAGTTGAAACATCTGTAGTAACAGGGTTGAGGTTTGCTCTATAATCTCTCTAAGTGTTGTCAGTGCAGCTAGGTAAGAACAGAGAAAATTGCTTTGTTCTCTGCATTTCCCTGTAGGGAAGTAGCATTTTGCCCTAAAATCTGCTCAGACAGGTGTTTTCTTCGGAGTGTGTGTTTGTGCAGGGGACGGGGGTGAGGGGGGTGAGGAGAGCATACATATGCATCACAAAGCAAAGTCATCTTGCTCTCATGTTCAAATGCTTGTTTCATTCCCTATTATTCTCCTTAGCCCCCTGAATCTAATGATGGTTTACTTTGTGTGTTGCTGTTTTCCCCTGTTGCCCTGGGAAGGATGAGTTGCTGTCATCTTTTTAGAGGCACCTACAGAGGACTGGAAGACACAGGGAATAGGAAAGTATTAGCAGAATAGAATCATACAGATTATTGCATACACTAGAATTTCATCATCCCCACACTGAATAATTGAGAATAATTGTATAAATTATCTCTGATAGTTAGTTGTAGTTAGAGTTTGAAGTATCAGTTTCAGATTTTAGTTGATGCATGCTACTTATTTTTCAAAAAGAAAGGTTAATGATATAAGAATAAGACGAGCTGAGCATAATGAGAAAAAAAAAATTAAGACGGAAGATCAATGGCAAGAAAGCCTAGAGAAAATTCTGGTCTGATGATTCAGATCATGATCCTGTGAAGTACCCACGTTTTTCACTCAAACTTTAGATAGAGTTTCTGTTTGTACATCATTATTTTTAGTGGATAGTAGTGCCAAATCTTCTTTGTTGGTAAAACCAGAGACGGGAAACTAAGATGGGACATTTGGGATGGAGGAGATTGTATGGCACTCAGAAAGTCCCACTAATCCCACTTCAGGGCCATGCAGCCAGCTGGTCCAGAGAAGCCTGTCTTAGATTTATAGTGCTGTGGCTCAGCAGCTAAAATTTCAAAATAATGTGGCATTTGTCTGCCAATAACTGCCAAAGCTTTATAGATTCCATCTATTCTCTGCCATTTCCATGAGAAGGTGACTGGGGAGGAAGTGGCAGAAATGGTAACAACAATAACTGTGAGCTTTGCACTTGTTCTTACTAATGATTTATGCTGCTCAAGGATACCCTGTGACCTAAATTCAAAACATGCCCGGTGTCAATATTGGAAGTTTGTTTAAAATCACTAATAATAGAAGAACTATCAGAAGTTAGAAAACTTAGCACCTCTGGTTATTATAACTTAAAATAAGTGAGAGTTCTGTAGTCAAATTCATGAGAAAGCATTTTTTTCTTTCTTGTAGAGATTTATTTATCCCTTTATGGGGACACTTCTTCAGCTGCCACCTCCTTTACCCTTCCTGCAGTCAACTGCATTAATTTCTTCCATACTAGTAGGCCCCCGTATTTTAATATCCTTTTTTTTAAAGATTTTATTTATTTATTTGACAGAGAGACAGCCAGCGAGAGAGGGAACACAAGCAGGGGGAGTGGGAGAGGAAGAAGCAGGCTCCCAGAAGAGGAGCCTGAAGCAGGGCTCGATCCCAGAACATCGGGATCATGCCCTGGGCCAAAGGCAGACGCTTAACGACTGTGCCACCCAGGCGCCCCCCCCCCGCCCTGTATTTTAATATCCTGAGCATACTTCCTATCTAGTTGGGAAGAAATAACCTAGCAATTAAGTCCAGTGTCATACATCAGTGGAGTTTTGCTGTGAGGCTTCTTGGGGCTTTAATAGTACATGGATTTGAGGAAGGAAAGAGAAAGCAGGGACCTGTGGGCCTGGGCCTAGGGAGCTGGCAGTTCCTAACGGGCATATCCCCCAGGAAGTTAATATCATCCCTCCCCACAGTGCCTGAATAGGACTCACCATAGTGAGGTTTAACAGCTTAGAGCATAACAAGGGGCTTCAGCAGGACTGGATCCCAAACTTGATTATTCCCATTATGAACTGTCATTTTAAGGCCTTTAAGCTTTATTTCCTCTTATGCAAAATGGGGATAATAAGAGTACTTTCCTCATAGGTTGAGATTTAAATGAGGTAGTGTGTGATCCACTACCTGGAATTTAATGGGTGTAAGTAAATGTCAGTTGATATCATTGTTATTCTTGCCGATGCTGATATCCCAGTATGTCCAGGGTGTTAGATGGGGCACAGGAGCAGGGTACAAAGGCGTATTTGGTACTCAAAGTCATCAAAGTGCAGGATAAGATGATTAATCAGGATAGGATCTAGGAACTTTGACAGAGGTTGTGGGGCACATAGAGGAAGATGTGTGGCAAGATGATCTATCTGTCTAGGGAAGAAGGGTGTACTTAGATTTCTGGAAATGAATTCAGGTTCTGGTCAAGTGGGCTGAGGTTGCTCAATACCACCATGGTACTGAGGTACAAACTTAATCCTGGAAGATGAACAAACATAGCAAGGGCGAGGGCAAGATATTGGGTACCCAGGACTCAGGTCATGCATGCCTGCTACTGAGTCCCCAGTAGAACTAACTTCAGGACCAAATGGTGGGTGGGACTGATGTTATTGATGCATGTGGAGTCTGTTTGGGACCCGGTGAGGGGAGTGATTCCCAGGAGAAAAATATTAATGAAGACTGGTGAGGACAAGGGTCTAACTTCTTGCCAAGTTGGAGGCCTACTCCCATACTTTCATTGATGTTTGTGGTTATCTAACTTTACCCAAGCTCTTTCCTTGGACACTGAGTCTCGTAAGCCTCTTCCTATGTCTAAGTTAGATTTCCGGTTCTCACACCTTTGGTTTGATTTGGCAACAGTGAGTATTCTAGTTCTTCCATCTATGTTGTATCCAGATTTTATGACTATTTCACTGTTAGGTCCTTGAGGACGAGAAAGCATCTGCTTGATCTTTGAATCCTGAACCTGTACTCTGTGACAGACATCCTAGAGGTTCAGTAAATATCTTTGGAGTGAGTGAATGAGTACATCTTCACCCTCTTGTTCATATGTTTTAATATGGCTCTCTGTATAGTTAGAGACAGCTATATGAAAAGACAACATAGGTAAAGCCATGTTATAAGCAAATCAGAATCCAAAGTTAAAATAAAACACAAATACCAAAGATTTACACATCATATCTTGGCAAGCTTCTGTAAAGGGGCTCCAGTAGCCTTTGTGACTTCCTCAGTGGTGACTAATTTTAGCTCACTGGGAAGGTGAAATAAATTTACCTTGTTTTTTTTTTTTTGTTTGTTTGTTTGGTTTTTCAACTTTTTTTTTTTGACAAACTCTTTCATGATGGTTGCAGTACATGGCATTTGGGGTTTTTTTTTCTTTCCTTTTTAAAAATAAAATTACTCCATGAATGATAGGTTGGCAGCCATACAATATTCCCAGCAACAAGCAGTTTTCTTTTTTAGAATTGAACCTGTCGTGAAGATCAAGAAGTCTTGGGATACAGTTGTCATGGAAGATGCAAGACAAAGAAAGTATATAGAGATTTTTCTGATTGCTGGCTACACATTTGTGAGGAAATCCATTAAACCCTTTTGAGTGAAGCAAGTGTGTCATTGACCTCACAGGCTTCTTCTAAGGTCTCACAGTCTTGGAGGGGTCATGCTGCAGGGCCTCTCGGACTGTAAAACTGCAAATGTTCTTTTTTGGTGGCTTCTCATCTCTCCTTTTTCACACTTTTTGGCTTCTCCAAAGCCTGCCATACACCCACCCTCATCAGTTGTTTTTCATTGGACAGCATATCTTTTCTGAGGGCATGAAGCATCTCTTAATCATCCTTTAATCTGTGGTATTAAGGGGAGGGAGAATTTATTTAATGTGGAATAATTCTAGCATCTTCAAATCATGTATCAGAGTCATTTGGTAGAGACTGGCTGAGTTGGTTTACAGTTGGGTAAGAAATAGAGCCCAAGGAGCTGGTGCTCAGAAGCTGGTTACAGAAGAGAAGGAAACTTGAGGCACGGAAGATCTAAGCAGAGGCCTGTTGCTCTGAGAGGTAAGAAGGAGGCAGAATATGTGGATTCAGGAAAGGCCCCAAACTAGAGTCATTCTGAGGCTTGACCACTTTTCCTCACACAGTGAATTGATCTTCCAAAATATAAAGTGAAGAGACAAAAGAATATATGTGTAGACTTGTAAGCGAGCAGGTAACACAGTGCTCTGGGAGTGTACCGGAACGCTAGACCATGGCCTCCAACATGGGAGGAAGATGGTACCTCTGACCTGCTTGCTCTTCTAGAATGGAAGAGAAGAGCAATGGATGTCCAGATGGAGACCTAGCTTCAGGCTGTTGGCCCAAATAGAGGAGAAAAAGAGCTTGTATCCATGTTGGGGGCGGGGCACAGGATGGTGGCTCAAAGTCACCTTTGAGTTAGTGCGAAGATCAGATCCCTGAAGGGTTTCACCTTTTATTCTTCTCTGTGGTTGGTGCTTCTATGAGTCCTTCAATCTTTCACACTTTGATCTTTTTAAAACTATTTTTTAAAGTAATATATTTTAATTATTAACAGTTTGCTCAATATGGATGCATGAGAACAAGTAAACCACCAATAATTTCCATGATTTTAAATTTATTTTTTCTGTTTTTCCCCTTTGGTATTTGCATATACTTTTGTGGATTTTAATAACAGCGGTGCCTTTAAATATGGATAAATAAATAAATACTTGTTTATTAATACCTTGATTTGTTTCACATAACTTTATATTGTGAGCATTTTCCTGAACCACTGATTTTCAAAAACATAATTTCTCTAATGACAAAATACTATTTTTCTTAGCTATTTGCTATGTGTCTGGCACTGGGTTAGATGCTGAAGTTATAGATCCAAATGGGACAGAGCCAACTCCAGCTTTCTTGGTTATTGTGACTTTAGGACGCAATCTTTAAATATTGGGATTAGAGGTTGTTCTCAATGATGTCTCATTGACTGTGCGGTCATGCTTGAGGTAAGCATTGTTTGTGATTTAGATTTCGTCATGTGAACACTAGTGCATACAGAGAAGTACATCAGAGATGTTCTCAGTTTTGTGCTGACCTCTTCTTCTTAAACTTCAGTGTAAACAGAAATAACCCCCAAAGAGAGGCCATGCTAACTTCCTGATGATAACAGTGAGCAGAAAAACTCAACATAGGGGAATACATGAGGTTCTCTCTAATCTTAAAGTTGTAATGGTAATAACACTCCTCCTCCCACATTTACTGTTTAGAAAGAGTGGCCCTTTTGACCCAAGCCTTCCTCACTTTAAAGATTTATTTGTTTATTTTAGAGAGGGTGTGAGAGTGAGGCACCGAGGGGCAGAGGAAGAGGGAGAGAAAGCGGTGGAACAGACTCCGTGCTCAACATGGAGCTGACAAAGGGCCCAATCCCATGACTCCTCTAAGATCACCACCTGAGTTGAAATCGAGAGTTGGATGCTTCACTTAACTGTACCACCCAAGTACCCCAAGTCTTCCTCACTTTATAAGGTGAGTTTGGGTGGAGAAGTCCTTACAGATACACTTCATTTACTATGTCAAGAAGTGTCTACATGAGAGCTTTATGGTTGTGTAGATAAATTTATTAAAATGTATCAGACTGATTACATTTTTCCAAAGTAGCAAAGGTCTTCTCAGATAAATCTAAATCATTATCATTACCCTAGAAGCCCCCTTCGTCCCTACTTCCAGTCACTCATCCCCCTACCCAGATAACCACTTTCTGACTTTTAACAGCTTTATAGAATTTGTTCTTTTTTGTGTCTGGATTGTTTTACCCAATATTATGTTGATGAGATCCATATTTTTTCATGCAGTTTTGTTTTCTTCATTCTCACTGCTGTGTATATTGCATTGTAATGAATATACCACACTTTTTTCCCATTCTGTTGATGAACATTTAGGGTGTCTTTACTTTTTGATTTCTTAGGAATACTGCTACAATAAATATGCTTGTAGAATCCTGTGATATACAATATGCATGCATTTCTGTTGAGCGTATACTGGGAAAAGAATTAGTCATCAGGAATGCCCATGTTAAGCTTTGGTAGATACTGTCTTCCACAATGATGGTACTGAGTCACACACCCACCAGCAGTGCTAGGAATCCTAGTTGCTCGATGTCCTTGCCAGTGCTTGATATTGAGCATATAGCTTTTGTTTTTTGTTTTTTAATCATAGTGTTTACAGGAAATAATCAAGATTCAAAATTTTGGCCAGTATCTTCTGAGAGACTTTACTCATCTTTTTATTAATAATGTTTAATCAGAGTACATTAAACTAGATACTTTATTAATATTCCATTCGTATTGAAGATACAAAGAAGTTATTTCAGAAATTAATAGTTTTTATGAGTTTGTCTTTTTTCCTGTCCTCAGAACAGAATTCATGCACAAACATTAGTTTTCCCCAGAACTCAGTTAACAAATAGCTAATAGTAGCAAACAGCTGCATTCCCTTTTTACTCTTCGGAAAATAATTCACCTTAGCTCTGCTAAGAAAGTTCAGTGACCAAAGACAATGGAGAAATGAACTTTAATATCTCTATCATTCATCTTTGCCACAACAATTAACCTATGACAGAAGATAACCAACTGCATTAAGCTAGGTTTGAAACCTACTTATATTTTCCTGCTTTGGTATCTTTTTCTCTTTGACTCAAGTTCTTGAAGAGATTAAAAAAAAAGGTTCCTGATGAGATTTAAAGGACCCAGTCTCTAGACCTAGCTAGAAATCCCTCCCGGGGACATGAACAGACATTTCTCCAAAGACATACAAATGGCTAACAGACATGTGAAAAAATGCTCAATGTCACTCATCATCAAGGAAATACAAATCAAAACTACAATGAGATACCAACCTCATGACTGTCAGAAAGGCTAAAATTAACAACTCAGGAGACAACAGATGTTGGCAAGGATGCAGAGAAAGAGGAACCCTCCTACACTGTTGGTGGGAATGCAAACTGGTGCAGCTACTCTGGAAAGCAGTATGGAGGTTCCTCAGAAAGTTAAAAATAGAACTCCCCCCATGATCCAACAATTGCTCTGCCAGGTGTTTACCCAGAGGATACAAAAATACTGATTCAAAGGGACACATGCACCTGATATTTATAGCGGTAATGTCCACAATAGCCAAACTATGGAAAGAGCCTAGATGTCCATCGACAGATGAATGGACAAAGAAGATGTGTTACTTATATACAATGGAGTATTACTTAGCCATCAAAAAGAATGAAATCTTGCCATCTGCAGTGATGCAGATGGAGCTAGAGTGTATGATGCTAACTGAAATAAGTCAGACAGAGAAAGACAATTATCATATGATTTCATTCCTATGTGGAATTTAAGAAACAAAACAGATGAACATAGGGAAAGGGAAGGAAAAATAAGATAAAAACAGAGGCAAACCATAATGACTCTTGACTATAGAGAACAAACTGATGGTTGCTGCATGGGAGGGGGGTAAGGGTATGCACTAAATGGGTCATGGGCATTAAGGAGGGTGCTTGTTATGATGAGCCTTGGCTGTTGTATGTAGGTGATGAATCACTAAATTCTACTCCTGAAACTATTACTATACTATATGTTAACTAAGTTGAATTTAAATGAAATCGTGGTAGAAATCCCTACCTGGGATCTGGTTAGAAATGAAGAATCTGTGAATCTGTGCTCTAGCCAGAACTACATCTGAATCTGCATTTTAACAAGATCCCCCTGGGATTCATTGCATAGCAAATTCTAAGAAGCACAGTTAGCTCTGCATTTACTACTTTGGTAAACAAAGACTCCGTCCTCATAGGTCTTCGGTTAAAATAGAATCAGGAGTCACAGTCCTACCTTTTCTCTACAGGGCCAGATCCCAGATATTTGAGGCTTTGTGGGCCATGTGGTCTGTACCACAACTACTGAGTGCTCTCTTTATAGAGTGAAAAGAGTCATGGACAATATGTAAACAAATTAGTGTGGCTGTGCTCCAAAAAAACTTTATTTATGGACACAATTTGCATTCCATGTGTTTTTCAAGTTTCATAAAATATTCTTTTTTATTTTGATACTTTTTCCAGTAGTCTAAGCACATAAAAATCATTCTTAGCTCATGGGAATGTTAAAAAAACAGACAGGGTGTGGCTGGATGTGGCCTGCCTGCCCTAGCTTACTGAATCCTTCTCTAGGGTTTGATTGCTGGTAAGCCTTGTGAGGGCAGAGACCTTGTCTTGCTTTCACTGTTGGTTCTCTAACTGTGGCACAGAGCTTCTGCTCAAAAGTATTTCTGGAATGAAACACGATTGCCACTGTAAAATTATGCAGCATGGCAAAAATCCCCAGTGGAAATTTAGAGGGCTTGATTTCTTTTCTTTAGCATACAGGCATCCTATGCCTACTGTGTGTTCTGTATTGTGCAAAAGAAGATAATGTTTACTGGACCCGATGCCGGCGAAACAGGAGAAAAACTCATTAACTTGTCATTCATCTTACACCACAAATGTCCTACATTCAGGACATTGGGTATTAGTGTAGTAAATGCATGTGTCTATGAATAGCCACAGTTATTATCTGTCAATCATTCTGATGAGAAAATCAGGAGCATAACTTAACAATGAAGAGGGAGATATATTTTCCCCCTTTCCCAGGAGCAACCATAGAATAGCTAACATTTCTTTAGATAATGAGCAATAAATTACGCTAAGTGCAGAATTATAAACAAGTCAAATCTTACTCTGCAACATGAATTGATATAGTACTTGCTGGTAACACTTGAGTTTTTAAAAATCATTCTTGTTCTTAAAGTAGATAGCCATCAATTAAAAATTTTATACTTAAAAAAAAGAATAAAGAAGAAAAAAACCAGTAAAATGATCACCAGGCTTACCAGTCTTGACATTTAATTGCACCTTCCCTCTCTTCAGCTTCTCTCTCTCCAGTCAGGACACAACAAAACTGCAAACTTTGGAGCCCAGTCTAAAGGCATTATACCCCTCTTTGGTTATTTAATAACTGTGTGACTTTGGGCAGTTACTTAGTGTCTCCATCCCACAGTATTGTCATCAGCAAAAACAATATTATGCTGTGTTTGTGTCTTTATGCATATGTGTATATATATGTAATATATTTATCTGTTCCTGTATTGACAGACATTTAGATTGCATGTCTTGGCTTATGTAAATAATGCTGCAATAAACAGGGGGTATAAATATCCCTTCAAGTTGGGAATATCATCTCCTTTGGATATACACCCAGAAGTGGAATTGCTGGGTCCTATGGTAGTTCTGTGTTTTATTTTTTGAGGAACCTCCATCCTGTTGTCTACAGTGGCTGCACCAATTTCTGTTGCCACCAACTGTGCCACAGGATTCCCTTTTCTCCTCATCCTCACCAGCGCTTGTTATCTCTTGTCTTTTTTATAACAGCCATTTTTAAAAAGATTTTATTTATTTATTTGACGGGGCGGGGGAGAGGGCGGGTGCACAGGTAGGGGAAGCAGCAGAGGCAGAGGGAGAAGCAGCACCTCCCCCCCAGCAAGGAGCCTGATGCGGGGCTCCATCCCAGGACCCTGAGATCATGACCTGAGCTGAAGGCAGACGCTTAACCTACTGAGCCACCCAGGCGCCCCTTATAACAGCCATTCTAACAGGCGGATATATTTCACTGTGTTTTTGATTCGCATTTCCCTGTTGATTAGTGATGAGCACCTTTTCATATATCTATTGGCTGTTTGTATATTTTATTTGGGAAAATGTCTATTCAGGTCCTTGGCCCATTTTAAGAGCACATTGTATAATTTTTTGCTGTTGAGTTATAGGAGTTCCTTATATATTTTGGATATTACTTCCTTATCAGATAGACAGATAGCACATATTTTCTCCCATTCTTTAAGTTGCCTTTTCATTTTGTTGAGCATATCTTTCGCTGTGCAGAAGCGTTTTAGTTTGATATTGTCGCACCTGATTTTTGCTTTTGATGCTTGTGCTTTTGGTGTCAGAGCCAAAAAATCATTACCAAGACCAGCACCAAAGAGCTTTCCCCCCACTTTTTTTTTTCAAGTTTATGGTTTCATGTCTAACATTTAAGTCTTTAATCCATTTCAAGTTTATTTTTGCAAGTATTATAAGATAGGGGTTCAGTTTCCTTCTTTTGCATGTGAATATCCAGTTTCCATAACACAGTTTATTATGTTTGATGGAGTCCCTGAGTTCCCTAAGTCTATTCTCCTGTTCCGTAATTCTTCTTTCTCTATTTTGTTCAGCTTCATTATTTTCCATTATTTTATTTTCTATGTCACTTACTTGTTCCTCTACTTCTTCCATCCTTGTGTTCATTGCCTCCAGTCTGTTTCCAATCTCATTGTATTTTTCATTTCTGACCGATTGTTTTTTGCCTCCCTGAAATCTTCCATGCTTTCCTCAAGCCCAGTGAGTATCCTCATGACTGTTGCTTTAAATTCTCCATTAGGCATATTACTTCTATCTGTTTCACTCAGATCTCTTTCATTTGAGATGAATTCCTCTGTCTTTGCATTTTGTCTAAGTCTCCACCTTCTTCTCTGTGTTAGAAAAGCCTTTCATGTTTCTTGCTCCTGAGAGTAATGACTTTATGAAGAAGAGGTCATATAGTGTCCAGGGCCTGGTGCTTCAGGAAGTGTCTTTGGTGTATGCTGCGTGCACTCTGCTGCTGTGTAAAGGCTGCTCTGCCCCTGAGGCCAGTCACCTGCAGAGGCTCTCCTTGCCCACGGTGGGCAGTGTTTGGTCCTTAGCCAGAGTGTAGTGAGTTAACTAGGTGTGCTCTGATCTGCTTGTTAAATGAGACCTGATACCACTTCCACTAGAACTGAAGCCCCGCAGAGCTCTCTGGTCAGGAGATGTGATGTGGACAGGGGCTTCTGCTTGTCTTCTGGGGAAGAGGCCCACTGAGCTGAGACTGAGGGAAATTTGACTGGGAAGGAAAGTACCAGTGGAGCACAGGGGTGTGGGACCTGGTGTAGAGCAGGTTAAGCAGCCAGGGTTGGCACTGTGCTGCTTCCCACAGGTGGGTGGCTCTGCGTTTATGCTGAGGGGCAGGGGAGGCAAATGGTGCCAGCCAGCTCCTTTGTTCCTGGAGAGGGGTCTCTGTGCTTGCTGCTGCCCTGGAAACACTCCAAGAAGAGCAAACAAATCCCCCATTGTGTGCCCCAGGCATTTTTTAGATCACAGATTCCATACTGTCTGCCTCCAGGTTGCCTGCCCACGTTCTCAGAGGAACAGTGCAGTGCCCTCCAGGCTCTATCCCAGTCAAGCCTGCTGACTTTTAAAACTCCAGGCTTTAGGGGCGTTGTGTGGGCAAGAGTCTGTGCTTGTCTTCCGGGGAAGGTCTTGCCACAGTGGAACTGAGAGAGGCTTGATGGAGAAGGGCAGTCATGCCATAGTGCAGGGAGGTGGGACTTGGTGCAAGCAGCCTAGGCAGCTGGTGTCCTGGCTTCTCTTTAGGAGTAGGGTAGTGCCTTGAGGGCTCTATCCCAGCCAGGCCTCACAATCTTTAAAACTTCAGTCTTTAAGCCCAGCTGGTTGCAAAAACTCAAGAAAATCAGCTTCTCTCTTTCCCTTTGGGGAAGTGTTCTCCTTATGTGTTCCCCTGTGTGCTCCTCTCTGTCTTACTCTCTTTCACACTCTCTGCTTTTTCCTTTCTTTGTGACCATTCCTCTCTCCCCTCCATAGCAGCCATGGTCCATTTCTCCCCCAAACCACATCTCCACACTTCCTACCTTCTTTGATGTGGCTTCCTCCCTCTCTTTAGCTGTGGGGTTTGTTCTGTCAGTCCTCAGGTCGATATCTTGGGTATTTAGAATCATTTGGTAGTTACCTAGTTATCTAGAGTTGAGCCTCAGGTCCTCCTGATGCTGGATTGTTGAGACCAACCATTAAGGAAGAATTCTTGAAACATTTTATGGTGCAAAAAGGTGTTTTGATTGTAGCATGGGGACAGGACCAATGGGCAGAAACAGCTGCACTTACGATTGTGAGGAGCAACTGTTCATATACTTTTAAGTTTCTGAAGGGAGGCGAGGGTAGCGATAATGTAAGTTTCTGAGGAATTTTTGTATGCTGAAAGCAGGATCTACAGGACCTTGGAGGTCTGGCTATTGTCAAGATACGGTTCCTTTTAGTTTCTAATAAAACATCAACACTAAGGCAGCCATGAGTTCCTTGAGGAATGTCACGCTCTGCATGTCTCAGGTATTTAGCAGTGGGCTGCAGGTTGTAAGGAGATTTAATTTAAGCTGCATTTCTCTTGCTTTTGTTCTCCTCATCACTATTAAACCACCGTCTTCGCCCCCCTCCTCACAATATGGTTTGCTTAAGAGAGTATCTTTTTCCATTAACTATTCTGGGCTTTCTTGTCAAATATTAGCCAACCATGTACACATGGCTTTATTTCCAAGCTCTTGATGCTGTATGTGTCTGTTTTTATCCCAGTACCACAGTATTTTCATTATATAGCTTTGTAGTATAATTCAAAATCAGAAAGTGTGATGCCTCCAGCCTTATTTCCTGGGATTGCTTAGGCTATTCAAGGTCTTTTGTCGTTCCATGCAAATTAAAAAAATTTTTTTCTACGTCTAGAAAAAATTCTGTTGGAATCTTGATGGAGATTGTATTGAATCTATAGATGGTTTTGGTTAGTATGGACATAATAATATTAATTCTCCCAGGGCATGAACATATGATATTTTTCCATTTACTTGCATAAATATCTTGCTATTTTTTGGTGTACAGATCTTTTACTGCCTTGGTTAAAGTATTCCTAAATAACTGTTATTGATGCTATTGTAAGTGGGATTATTTTCTTTCTTTTTCAGACAGTTTGTTATTACTGTATAGAAATGTGACTGATTTTTATACATTGTTTTTGTATCCTGCAGGTTTACTGAATTTTTATTAGTTCTAACAACTTTTAGTCAAGTCATTAGAGTTTTCTGTAAATAAAATATGTCATCAACAAACAGAGAAATTTTAACTTCTTCCTTTCAAAGTTAGATACTTCTAATTATTTTTCTTGCCTGATGTCTCTAGCTAGGACTTCTAGTATTATGCTGAATATGTGTGGTGATAGTGAGCACCCTGTACTGTTCTTAATTTTAGAGGAAATTGTTTCAGCCTTTTACCACTGAGAATGATATTAGCTGTGAACTTGTCAAAGAATGCCTTTATTACGTTGAGGTATGTTTCTTCTAAATCCATTTTGTTCAGAGTTTTTTTTTTATAATAATATTTTTTTAATCATGAATGAATGCTGAATTTTGTCAAATGGTTTTTCTACATCTATTGAGATGATTATATATTTATCTTTCATGCTCTTAATGTGATGTATCATTCTTACTGATTTGCACATGTTAAACTATCCTTGTATCCCCTAGATGAATTCCACTTGATGATGGTGTATTATCCTTTTTATCCTCTATTGAACTCAGTTTAATAACATTCTGTTGAGATTGCTTGCACTCATATTTATGAGGACTAGTGGCCTGTAGTTTTCTTGTTTTGTTCTTACTTGGCTGTTATCAGGGTAATGTTGGCCTTGTAATATGAGTTTTGGAATACTCTCTCCTCAATTTTTGAAGAGTTTGAGAATTGGTGTTTTTAATAAATAAAGATCTCATAAAAATAAGTTTGGAAGTGTTCCCTCCTCTGTTATTTTTTGGAGGAGTTTGAGAATGATTGGTATTATAGTTCTTCAAAGGTTTGGCAGGATTCACCTGTGAAACCATTTGGTTTTGTGCTTGTATTGGGAGTTTTTGGATTACTGATTCTCCTTGCTCATTATTGGTCTGTTCAGATTATCTGTTTCTTCATGATTCATTCTTTGTAAGCTGTATGTGTCGAGGAATTTACACATTTCTTCTAGGTTGTTCAGTCTGTTGGCATAAAATTATTCATAGTAGTCTCTTATCCTTTTTATTTCTTTGGTATCAGTTGTAATGTCACCTCTTTAGTTTATCTTTTTATTTGAGTCTTCTCTTTTTTTTCTTTATTAGTATAGCTAAAGGTTTCTCAATTTTGTTTATCTTTTCCAAGAACCAACTCTTGATTTTGATTTTTTATTGTTTGCCTATGCTCTATTTCATTTATTTGTGTTTTAATCTTTATCATTTCTTCTTTGTGTTAACTTTTTCCTTAGTTTTTCTTCTAGCTTCTTTACATGTAATGCTAGGTTTTCATTTGAGGTTTTTTTCTTAATATATGCATTTATAGTATAAATTATGTTGCTTTCACTGTATCCCTAAGTTTTGGCATGTTGTGTTTCCATTTTTATTTTTCTCACAATATTTTTTTCATTTCCTTTTTGATATCTTCCTGGTCCTACTTGTTATTCAGATTGAGTTAACTTCCACATATTTGTGAATTTTCCAGTTTTCCTTCTGTTACTGATTTCTAATTCATACCATTGTGATTGGAAAAGATACTTGACATAAATTCTATCTTCTTGAATTTATTGTGACTTGATTAGTGGCCTAACATATGATCTGTCCTAGAAAATGTTCCATGTGTGCTTGAGAAGAATGTGTATTATTCCTGCGGTTGGACGGAATGTTTCATATATGCCTATTAGGTGTCTTTAGTCTATAGGGCCATTCAAATCTCCTGTTTCCTTATTGATTCTCTGTTTGGTTGATCTATCCATTGTCCAAGTGAGGTGTTAAAGTCTCCAAGAATTATCATATTGCTCTTTATTTCTCCTTTTAGTTCTGTTCATATTTGCTTTATATATCCACTGTGTATATGTAAATATATATTGATATATTTCCACTAACTTTCGTACATGTATCCTTTTTCAGTGCCTGATAAGTTTCCTTTTTATTAAATGCTACATTTTCATATGTTTTAGGGTCCATTTTAAAACAAATTCTTCCATTATATTGATTCATACATTCGTGTTCTATGTATTTTAAACAATTTCTGGAATGCCTATTAGTAGCTGGATATATAGTTGTAATAGTTGTATTTTTAAAGATTTATTAATTTAATTTTATTTTTTTTATTCATCAGGTAAGATTTTATTTATATTTTGTTATGTTATGTTAGTCACCATACAGTAGTACATCATTAGTTTTTGATGTAGTGTTCCATGATGCATTGTTTGTGTATAACACCCAGTGCTCATTACAGCATGTGCTCTCCTTAATACCCATCACTGGGATAACACATTCCCCACCCCCCGAAACCCTCAGATTATTTCCCGGAGTCCAGAGTCTCTCATGGTTCATCTCCCCCTCTGATTTCCCCCCCCCTTCATTTTTCCCTTCCTTCCCCTAATGTCCTCTCTGCTATTATTCCTTATGTCCCTCAAATAAGTGAAACCATATGATAATTGTCTTTCTCTGCTTGACTTATTTCACTTAGCATAATCTCCTTCAGTCCCATCCACGTTGATGCAAATGTTGGGTGATCATTCTTTCTGATGGCTGAGTAATATTCCATTGTATATATGAACCACATCTTTATCCATTCATCTGTTGAAGGGCATCTTGGCTCCTTCCACAGTTTGGCTATTGTATTTATTTTAGAGAGTGTGTGTGAGTAGGGGGAGAGACAGAGGGGAGGGAGAAAGAGCATCCCAAGCTGACTCCCCGATGAGTGTAGAGGCCAAACCAGAGCTCAGTACCATGACCCTGAGATCATGACCTGAGCCAAAACCAAGAGTCAGATGCTCAAGTGACAGAGCCACCCAGGTGTCCCATTGTAGTTTTATAATGCATTTAACATAGAGCACGTTCTCTGCTTTTGAAAGCATTCTGTCACCAAAACATTTGTTATTTAATTACTTATTAGGATAGTCTTCCATTTGAGTTTTATTTTGGTAATAATACAGTCTATATTGCGATTACGTATATTTACTAATTAATTTGAAGGAGTTGACTTATTTTCATGATTCACCCTTTATAGGTGGATCATAGTATGTATCTCCATATTTGCAAATAATCTTTTCTGGCTCTCTGAAGTACATATACCATAGGTTACCTGAGGTATTTATGTATTTTGTTGGTATGATCATGCAGCTATTACTTTTGGATAAATAGAACATTTTATATTTTCTGTGTGCTGCATTTTGTGACTTCACTAAATTTTCATTGATTTTAAGAATTTTTCAGGGGATTATCTTGAATTTTATAAGGAAATTTTTGTCTTTCTAAACAATATGATTGTAGTTTTTCTTGTTTTATTGCACTGTACAACACTTCTCAATCACTGACAAAAGTAAAAATATAATTAAAGGGGACAGTTTTATTTAAGAATGAATGAGATGGTTTCGTGTTCATTGAAAACTGGGTTAATGTTTATCCTTTTAATTTAAATGAGGTCACATTCTTCTCATTTTCGTCTAACAAGAAATAGCTCAGAAATAGATACTGAGTTTTACTAAATGCCTCTTTGACATATATAGCTTTTCTTTTTGACTTTCTGATGTGATATATTCTATTTTTATTTATTTTTTAAAATTTTATATTGTTAGTGACCATACAGTACATCATTAGTTTTTGATGTAGTGTTCCATGATTCATTGTTAAATATTTGTCCTACATCATAATTCATTCTAGCAAAAATGCTGCATGTTATATTGAGTAAGATTTGAAGTTGTGACTGAAATTTTTGTTAGTACTTCATAATTTCTGTGATGATTTTCCTAAGTTGGATTGGGCTCTAATTTTCTTTTTGTGTTGCTTTTCTCAGTTTTAAATATGGCATTCACAAAATGAACTGGGTAGCTCTCTGTTTTTTTCTATCATCAGGAACAGTTTTTGTATCTTGGAAATTATTTGTTTTTTGAATATTTTAAAGAATGGATATCATTGTAAGATGGTGCATGTTATGAAGGGGCTGTTAGACTTGAGGAAATAGTAGATTGTTTTGCTCTTGTTTATAGATGAGAAACCTGAGGCAGAGAAAGATTAAATAACTCACAACTAGTGGTTGTTGGAATAAAGATTTGAAACCAGGTGAACTGGCTCCAGAGTTTGAGTTCACATCCACTGCCCCATTCTGCTATAAACTTTCCACAAGCTCCTTTACTGCGTCTCTTACTCCTAGCCTTTCATGCTGACTGGATTCTGGCATATTTGGCTACTCAAAGCCTTATTACTTACTTAGATTAGCATGCTTCATGGGTTTATGCACCTGCTATCACTGATACCTGACTGCTATGCTAATTTGCTCTGATGATCGAGACTCTTAAAGACACTCCCTGTAACTAACTCCCCACCAGCTTCTCTCTCAGCTCCATCTTGGTTTTGTGTCTGTCTTCTTTCCCTCCGTAATTCACTGGTTGTCTCAGTATTCTGGATACTGATAGTGATACCAGGAAGGAGATGTAAGAATAAGAATGGGGGTTCCTAAAAGATACAGACGTAGTAAAGAGAAGGGCCATATGCACCCCAATGTTCATAGCTGCATTGTCCACAATAGCCAAATCATGGAAGGAGCCGAGATGCCCTTCAACAGATGACTGGATTAAGAAGCTGTGGTCCATATATACAATGGAATATTACTCAGCTATAAGAAAGAACGAATTCTCAACATTCGCTGCAACATGGACGGCACTGGAGGAGATAATGCTAAGTGAAATAAGTCAAGCAGAGAAAGACAATTATCATATGATTTCTCTCATCTATGGAACATAAGAACTAGGATGATTGGTAGGGGAAGAAAGGGATAAAGAAAAGGGGGGTAATCAGAAGGGGGAATGAAACATGAGAGACTATGGACTATGAGAAACAAACTGAAGACTTCAGAGGGGAGGGGGTGGGGGAATGGGATAGACTGGTGATGGGTAGTAAGGAGGGCACGTATTGCATGGTGCACTGGGTGTTATACGCAACTAATGAAGCATCAAACTTTACATCGGAATCTGGGGATGTACTGTATGGTGATTAACATAATATAATAAAATAAAATAAAATAAAATAAAAGAATGGGGGTTCCTAGAAAAGTACCTCCAAAGAGATTCTGACTAACACACCAATCTGTCAGTCACTTATGAATATAGAATCTGGAGATAATTCCAGGGTTCATACATTCATCCACTTACATGGAAGCATGGTAATGCTATAGTTTTGTGACTAGTCATTCGATACAAACTCTCTGTACAAATCCTTAAGTACCCTTAAAATGTTAAACTAATAATTTGCACTGGGGTGGGTGCCAGGTATGGGGATTTTGTCTTATAGAGAATATAACTTGCATTGGTTCACTTGCATTGGTACCGTAGATTCTTACATGCAGTGGTTGCTCAGTATGTTTTTAACTGGATTTATTTCCTTGCAATGCACTTGGGTCCAAGAAATTACATTGTACCCCCTTGGATTTATTTTTCAGCATTTCTGAAGTGTTATTTCCTGCCTAGGTGGGAAAGTTTGCTATAAACAGAACACTTGATTTCTGATTGAGGCCTATTCTATACAATAAAAGTGAGAAAGTTTTCTCATTGTGGCCTCAAGGGCGACTCTCTGGATAAGGACGATGACTCATCCTCCCAGGGTCTTCCTGCTGAAATGCTGCAAATAAATATATTCTGCAGAGGACGCAGAGTGCTGTGGTGAGGATAACAGAAAGCCCAACCCTGTTGGACAAGGAGGCTTTGCAGTCACAAAGCTGTCAGCTGCAGCTGAGAAACCCCTTTGAAAGGGAGAATCAGAGGATTAAGTAGTGCCCCTGGGTGTTTTGCCACTTTAAAATGGTGCAAGCTATTTGCTTAAAATCCTGAGAATTTGCTTAATTGCAGAGCCTTGAAGGTAGCATTGAAATTCAGAGATAATAAGAAAATGTCAGGGGTAGAAAGCTAAGGATCTTGGTGAAACGTGTCAACAGAGCTGAACCAAAATTGGTGTTTGGCTATATTTATGCAAATAACTTAGTTTCTAATAATGGCTGTAATTATACAACACTTATTGGGAAATACAAGAACAGTTAGTTTGGTCTCTCAACTGAGATGCTAAAGTCCTTATTGAACCTTTTTTTTTCCAGACATGAGAATGTAAGGAATAATAGATCCTGAAAACCATATCCCTTCAACAAACCTTTATTGCCTTGCTAGTATTTGTCATACCAGGGTTGTGTGTGGGATGGAGGGTGTGTATATGACTGGAAAAGAGCCTGAAGGAACACAAGATCATTTGAAGAGCAGCTTTGTAAGCACAGGTTGACAGAAGAACACATGAGAGACTCTTACTTGGGGTGAGGTGGGGAGGGGACAATAGTGATCAGGGGAAAAGTGGATATTGAGCTATGTTTGGATGGACAGGCTAGAATTTTCTGGGTGAAGAAAGGTGAAATTTAAATTGATTATTTGAGAAAGCAAGCAGCATCTGCGAAGGAACAAACTGTCAAACACCATGTTACCTTTGGGAAACTATGCATGAAATTGTTCAGTATAGCTTCAGCTTAAAGGAAGGAGAGAGGAATGGTAAGGTTGAAGTGGAGAAAAGGCAGGTCATGAATGGCCATGTATTAGGTTGGGTTCCCGTCAGAATAGACCCTGAGATAAGGACTTGAGGGCCATTGGTTCATTTGGGAGGTGATTGTAGGATGCACTGAGAGAGGAGGGGGAAGTAAAAGCAGATTACTGCTGTGGGTAAGTGGGGCTCAACCCACTAGAGACACTGCGTATTTCTAAGTTGTCCTACCTGAAGAGTGGGCACTGGGATAAGATGCAGCCTTTTTTCATCTGTTTTTGGGTGAGGGCTGCTCCCAGGACAGTTAACTCCCTGGCTTTTTAGGCATACCCCTGAGGTTAAAAAAAAGCCCTCAGGCAGAGAGGTACTTGTGGTAACAAGCTGTTGGCATGTACAGAAGAAAGTTGAGAGTGAAAAGGATCTGAGTGGGACCCTTATGGCATCTATTACAGGCCATGCTAAGGATTTAGGCTTTTAACCAAAGGAAAATGAGGATCCACTGCATTACTTTAATCTGGGGATGAGATTTGCATTTTAGAAAATTTAGAAAAATTTTTTTCTGGTGTCAATAAGAAGGGATTAGAGTGGCTCAAGAACAGTGGTAGAAATAGATAATTAGGATGTTTTACAGAAATTTACAGGCGAAATCATGAGGGCCTGAATATTTAACAACTGGTTAAATGTTAAACAACTGCTCCTCCCACCAAAAAAAGACTGCAGATTTGTAGTTTTTGCTGATTCCTATGACATAAATACTCCCACCACAGCTGATTTAAAGTTACTGATGTGTTGTCACCGAATGCCGAGTGAGGAGATTTGCACAATCGGCACTCACTCCAGCACGCCTGGCCTGATCTGAAGTTGTGATGGTGGTATGAAGAATAAGAAAAGTATCTGAAGAAACATTGATAGAATAATAATTGACAGAAGCAATAAGATGCAGTGAGGTAAAAAGAGTGACACTCAGATTTTTGCTCTCTTTAAGTGATGGTGACCTCCGCTGAGCTAAGGAATGTAGACTAATGGTAATGCCGATAGTAGTAATAGTAGTAACAACAGCAGCAGCAGCAGCAGCAGCAAGTAGAATGTTTACTGTGTGCCAGGCACTACCTTAAGTCCTTTACACGTAATTACTTAATAATAATCTTAAGAGAAAGTTATTGTACCTATTTTACAGATGAGGAATTGGAGTTGCAGGGAGGTTAATTCATTCACCCAAGCCCATTATGTGGCTAATTCAGGATCTCAAACCCAAGCAGCCTGGCACAGACTCCATGCTCATACAGGCACAGTAGCAGATTGAGTAGAAGGAGAGTTTAATTTGTGATAGGATGAGATGGAGTGTCTATAGGAAATGCAGCTGGAGAGGTTTGCCAGGGAGTTGGCTAATGGGTCTGAAGCATGAAGCTGGATTTGAGATGAAGATATTGTATTGGTGGATTTTTAGTGTACAGGTAGTTGAAACCAAGGGAGAGAATGAGATGATTCAGAGTAGGTACATAAAATGAGAAGATAAGTGATCTTTAAGGCAGGGCTTATAGAAAAGAACACTTAGGAATTTGGTGAGAAAGAGTACTACAAAAGAGAGAAGGCAAAGGACGATTTCGGGCAGGAAAAAAACAAGGAAGAGAAATGTTACGCACAGAGGAATGGAGTAGACAGTTGAGTGTTATGGAACATTAAGGAGGAGAGCCTCAGAAAAGTATAATTTGGATACAGAAGCTAAGGGGTCTTTCCCAGAGAAGGGACAGTGGGAAAGATAAGATCTGATGGTTGTGGATGAAATGGGAAATTTGGGTGTGGGCATGGCTAGTGTGGACTAATCTAGCTAGAAGTTTATTTGAGAAGGCTCAATAGTCAATGGTTCTCAACAATGGTTGCACTTTGGAATTACCTAAGTTTTCAAAACTATTCATATCTGAATCCCACTCTCAGAAATTATGATCGATATGTCTCAGTGTGCCCTGGGCATCAGGAATGTTGAAAGTTCCCTGAGGTAACTCTAACATGCAACCAGGGTTAGGACCACTGGGCTAGAGGGAGACAGAGAGTCATAGTTCATAACTAAAGGGGGATGGTCCTTGAGGAAACAAAACAGAGAAATTTCCAATAGGGATGAGGAAGTTAAATAAGTTTGTCCCTAAGGCTGGGTGCCAAATTCAGGCTGTTTGAACCTTTAGTAAGTTCGTGGTTTACCCAAGACTTTAAGAATGCTCCCCTTAAGTGCCTAACTGGTCATAATCATGTTGCTGGAACACTGTGGAGGGTTAAAAAGGATTGCAGGTGGGGAGGGAGAAAACCAGGTCTTTTCACCTCCCAAACATTTTTGGGTCCTGGCTTCTGCTGTGCCTTCTTTCAGGTCATCTTCACTGGTGTTTGTTTTATTAAATGTTGGGCCTTTGGCTTTCCCTAACATTCATAATCTTCCTGGTTGTCTGGCTGGGCCTGGCTCCTTGGAAACCAGTCTATGTGATTATTTGGACTTGCAATATTTCCTTTCTTTCTTTGAATATAGTTGCTGAAGAAACCAGGTCATTTTTCTTCCAGGGTTTTCCATATTTGGGATTTTGCTGATTTCTTCCCTCCTCCTCCATTATCATTTATCATGTTTCTCTGTGCCCTGTATTTCTTATAAAGGGACACACATACCAAAAGGCTTGAGCAGATTCAGGTTCCATATTTTGGCAAGAATTGATCAGTGGTTTCAGGTGTTACCAAACAGATCCATCCATTGTCAAATTTATAATCAGGTTTTCACCTAAAGATTTTAGCAGCTATTAATCATCATTACCTAGATTCATTGTTTCATTAGGAGTTAGAAGGTGATTATATGGTGATTTTATCATTCCTTTTAATTAGCTGGAATGCTTTTATAAATGAGAATTTTTCCTCATCAATTATTTGGTTACTTTGTATCGTTTTTTGAAAGAAAGGCAAGATAAATTCTTGATTCTTTCCCTTCAGTTGTCACTTTCTGAGTAATGAGTAGGTTCACTTATACCTACAAAAAATACCTTTTGAATTTTTTTAAAATTATTTTTTTAAACTAATCTTGGGTGCGTATTAGAATCACCTGAAGAACCTTTCAGCCTCTTGATATGTAGTCCATTCCCTATACTCATTACAGTAGAATCTCTGTGGATGATAGGCAAACATCAACACTTTTTAAAAATCCCTAGCTGGATTCCAGTGTGCAGCCATGTTTGGGAAGCACTGAACTTTGCAGATGTGGAATAATTTACTTCCTTCCTTCCTTCCCCCCGAATTCCCTACACACTATCCAGCTTTCTTTCTCTCAACCTTTTGCTCCTATCTTGGGCAGCTGCATCACTTTTTTGCCCACTCAGGCTAACTACCTGAGAGTCATTTGACTCTTTTTACCTAGCACTCTTTAAATCCAAAGGATGTTTGAAGAAAATAGCTGGCTCAGATATATATTACACAAAGATACTACTGTCCACAGTATGAAAGAGATAATGATGAAGCAAGTGAAACCAGTTAGTGTTTAAATGCTTCCCCAGGACTCATAGTAACAACCTTCAAATTGCTTAGATATTCAAAGTTAACCATGATCCAGTCTGCCTCTATTACCAGCCTCATCAAATACTCTACAGTCCTGTATCCTACAGTATGACCATATTAATATCCTTTTTTCCCCCTGATACCTTGCCTCAGAAAGGGTGTCTCACCATAGACCCATAGAATTGGAATCCCCTAGGGGTTTATTAGAAATGCAGGATCTTGGGGTGCCTGGTTGGCCCAGTCGGTTAAGCGACCTGCTCTTGATTTCTGCTCAGGTCACAATCTCAAGGTTTTGAGATTGAGCCCCATGTTGGCCTCTGTGCTGGGCGTGGAGCCTGCTTAAGATTCTCCCTGCCCCTCCCCTAACCACGTGTGTGTGTGTGTGTGTGTGTGTGTGTGTGTGTGCTCTTTCTCTCTCTAAAAAAAATTTAATTTAATTTTAAAAAATAAATGTTTAAAAAAAAAGGAGATGCAGGATCTCAGGCCCCACCCACAGGCCCAACTGAATCTCATTCTGCATTTTCACAGTATTTTTCAGTTGATTCATAGGCACTTTAAAATATGAGAACTTGGCTCTCTTTCCAGCCTTTTCTGCTCTTCCTTAGGCCGTGATTTCTCTATGCATGTCAACTCTTGCCCTGTTGCTTTTGATTCATGCTTCAAGCCTTAGTTCAGGTGTTCTTGTCCTGGATTCTTGACTGATTTCCCACCTCTGAATATAAGGGCTCTTTGCTTCTTCATAGTTTTGGTGCTTTGTTTGGCATACCACTCTAATAAAACACTAATTTGATTTTCTTTTTAGTGACTCAGGTAAATGATAAACTAGTACATTCAAAGCTCTTGAGTGCAGTCCATGCCTCATTCATTTCTGTATCTACCCAGCACTTTACTTTGCAGATATTAGCATTTCTATTTAAAAAACTAAAAGCAGAATATACAAATGAGTAAGTCTGGTTACAGGATGTCAGCATCTGCCTTCCCTTTTTCCTTTAAGCAGAAGTTACTGATATCTTCAGCTGGCAAATTCAGCCTTATTTATTTTAATATATAATCTTGACCAAGGCAAACAGCTTCTGTTAACATCATACCCACCATGGGTTGATGTGCACTCAGTACCACATGTGTCCGAGTGTGAGTTCTCAGTGCTGCATACCCACCAATGTGTTTCCTTTTCCCTATTCCCACCCCCTTTTAATCTTACTGTGTGTGCCCAGCATGTAAAATTTAATTCATCTCTGTACTTGGTTTGAGATCTCATTCTTCTATTTTTTGGTTTAACCCGATGGCAGACTTAGTAGACCCTACCTGGATACAGATGTTACCTATGACCACCAACACAGTTCTTTTGCATTCTGCAATGTACACGGCTAGTCATTGCAGTCCACTAGTGTGCACATGCACACACAACATGACCACATTGCTCTCTTTAAACTTAAAATTATCTGTTTTGGGTTTTTTTTCCCCATGGCTCATGGTTGAGCTTGTTATGGAGAAATGTAATCCTAGAAACTCTAACTTGGTTTTTGGAACATGGAGACTGCAGATTGGTGGTTTGATAAGGTGCTCCAAGAGCTGGTCCATTTTGGCAGGAAAGAGAAAGTAGTAGTTTTACCCAGAGCCTTGGGGCTCTGCTGAGGTAGTTGTACTATGTTGCATTGTCCTTATATTTCTGTCTGTGCTTGATAACATGCTATGGCTCCTTAAACCTACTCAGTATACATGGATTTATACCTCATTAATTTCTCTAAGTTCTGTAGACCGACAAGTATTAACACTATCAGTGTATTTCCTGCTTGAGTGTTCTCCTTTATCTCTGAGTTATCCAAAAACTAAGGGGCTTACTTGGCTTATAGGGGCAGGGACTCAATCCTTTTCTATATGCCAGAGGGAGGGAGAAATTGTATTTTCCTTCTGCTACTGCTTTTTTTTGCTGTCATACAGTGTTGTATGAAGCATTGTCCTGTGACATCCTTTGAGTATGTGTTCTCCCTAGGGTAATATGACTGCTGGTCCATGTTATTCCCTAGGCTACAGTGGTGATTCAGACTTGGTCTCCAAAGCAACAGCTTTGTTGGTTTATACTCACATGCTTATGTCTTATCTTTAAGTATCACCATTACTACTGCTGGGGTGTAAAGGAACTTCCAGTATAAGCCATGTTGCTGATGTGGTTTTTGTTAACTGCCCATTTATGGCCTGTGTTCTTGGACTGGGTTTACTCTTTTCTTCTTCCTATATGCAGTAAAATCTAGTCTTTAAGTTTGACTTGTGACCATCATGTAATACAATTTGCTGTTCTTGACTCACTGGCTATGGTCCCTATTATACTATAATCTTCAATATTGGGATCACATTTGCATATGTCTGAATTCATTTGAAAACTGTTTTAGGAATGGGTAGTTGGTTTGCTTGCTTATTAGAGAATTGGAAATAGCTAAAATACTGATAAGCTAAATGCAAGCTGGCCAATCATGTGGGTATGTCATGAAGGAAGGGTTATAATGAATCCAGCCC
The DNA here is from genome assembly GCF_002007445.2 of Ailuropoda melanoleuca. Taxonomy (NCBI): domain Eukaryota; kingdom Metazoa; phylum Chordata; class Mammalia; order Carnivora; family Ursidae; genus Ailuropoda; species Ailuropoda melanoleuca. The sequence goes on along the minus strand of NC_048238.1, from coordinate 19,169,691 downwards.
CTTGCATCTGGATTCTAAATAAATGAAAGTACTTTTCAATTTTTCTCAGATGACAATTTTTTCTTCATAATTTAAGTGATATCCAAGAGAAAAGTAGGTCACAATTTTATCTTAGAAAAATTTGTATTCATCTTAGAATATATTAGCCTCATTAGTAACAATCTAAATTTCAGCAATACGTTTCCTTTTTGGGGAATGAGAATCAAACCATAGGCTCTCTGAGATGTGGAGAGGAGAAAACTTGTATTTGAAAGCTATACTTGGAAGACAAAGAGGGTCAAATGCCTGCCTAGCCATATGCAACTTTGGGTCAAAATTACTTGAGATTTCATTAGAGAGTTGGTTTGTTCGATATTTAGCTGAACATGTGTGAAATATTGTAAATGCTATTCAAGGGTAGCATCTTCTGAAAGCTGGTTCCAAGAAACTGTTGGAATATTTGTAGTAGAGAAGAATGTCACCTCTACTTAGACATGCATGTGCCATATGTATTACATGCACATCTCTGAGTGAGGTTCCAGGTGAGGTTCTTTCTTTCTGTTTCATTTTGTTTTCTTTTCTTGGACTGGGTGCATGCAAGCAAGTGGGGAAAAGGGCAGAGGAAGTGGGAGAGAGGGAATCTTAACCAGGCTCCACACCCAGTGTGGAGACTGACGCAGAGCTCCAGCTCATGACCCTGAGTTCAACACCTGAGCTGAAATCAAGAGTCAGACACTTAACCAACTGAGCCACCCAGGCACCCCTAAGTTTGATGATTGACTTCAGGCTGAAGCTTTTCCACATAGAGGAATTGTTGTTACTGCTTCTCATCTGAATGTCATCTAATCTGAGCTATTGTATTTGTTGAAAAACTGAGTCCATGCCCATGATCCAATTTTCTGGGAGAATAGCATATTCTGCCCAGTGTAGCCTTCATTACAGGTGACTGGCTATGGAGTAAGCTTTGGCTCCCACCTGGTCATTCTCTACAGGGTTTCTTTATGGTAGAAGAAGGAATAACAAGAACATGACTACAGTTGCGACCCTTGTATATTCAAGGAGTATAGCTACATTTGCCCCCATTTACTTATTTTCTCTGAAGCATGCAGTAATACATATTCACTATAAACATTCAGAAAAAGGACAGTTTTTAAAATCAGATAAAAGAGGACTTACTTATAATCCTAACACCCAGAGGTAATAAACATTTTTGGCATATCTTCTTTTTGTCTTTTTTTTATGTGTTGCTTTATGTAGATAAGTAACAAAAGTTGTAGTTTGAGCCTAAGTTGTGTCCGTTGCTTGGAGTCCAGTAAATGTGATAAGTTTGTGGGTGGCTCACCAGAAATGTGTTGGCATCATAAACAGAAGAATGTTCTTTAAGAGAAACCCTAAAGAATCTGGCAAATAAGGAATAGAAAAGATGCTCAAAATCATTAATCAGGGAAATGCAAATTGAGAAGTATAATGAGATATTATGACACACCCATTAGAATGGCCAAAATAAAAAAGTCTACCATTGGCAAGGATGTAGAAAACTGGAACTCTTACATACTCCTATATTAATGCAGAATGGTACAACCACTTTGGAAAACACTGCACTGTCATGTTAAAAAGTTAATATGTATGCACAAAATGACCAGCCATTTCACTCCTAGGTAATTACTCAAATTAAATGAACACATATAACACGAAAAGACTTGTACATGAATTTTCAGAGTAACATTTAACATAATAACTTGGAAACAACCCAAATATTCCTCAACAGATGAATGGATAAACTGTGTGTCTTAGTCCTTTTAGGCTGCTGTATGATAATATCACCAACTGAGTGGCTTATAAACAAGAGAAACTTAATTCTCAGCATTCTGGAGGCTGAAAGTCCAAGATCAGGGTTTCAGCATGGTCAGGTGAGGGCCCTCTTCTGAGTTGTCAACTTCTTGTTTCTTCACATGGTGGAAAGGCCTCTTTTATAAAAGTATTAATCCTATTAATTAGGGCTCTGCCCTCATGAGCTAATCACCTCCCAAAGGCCCTATATTCTAATACCATCACCTTGGGCATTAGGCTTTTAACATATGGATTTTGGGGAGACACAGACATTCAATCTATAGCACTGTGGCATGCCTATACAATGGAATACACACAACTTGTATGAATCTAATAATACTTAGGCTTACTGAAAGAAGCCAGAGGAAAAGGAAAGACTACAAAGTGTATAATTTCATTTATATAAAATTCTAGAAAATGCAGACTAATCTCTAATGAAAAAAACACAGGTGAGTGATACTTAGAGATAGGAGTTATAGAGGGGTGGAACGGAAGGATTACGAAGGGACATGAGGAAACTTTTGGGGGTAATTCCTATGTTTAATATCCTTCCTTGTACTGACAGTTTAATAAGTAGATACATACACCAAAATTTGTCCATTTGTACCCTTTAAATATGTGCTGTTGATGATACATCAGTTATAGCTTAAAAAAGCTGTAAAGACTTTCTTCCTTGAATGAGATTGAATATATCAGTCATGGCTCATTGGTTGTAAATCACAGAAAGTGACTTGGTCTAAACTAAATTAAAGGGAAATCATTGAAAGGATAAAGAGAACTTAAATTATTTGAAAGGCTGAAGGAGCCAGACCTGGAATGGAATAGGACATGAGACAACTTGAAAGGCTTGGGAATCAGAAAGGAGAGGAATACCTCATGCCTGGCACCATTTGGTTGGGGTGCCTTTTCTGCTTATTGAATAGATTCCACCATTTTCAGCTCACCATTTTTTTTAAAGAAAAATTAATACTATTTGTTTAGATAAATTTTAGGTTCACAGGAAAATTAAGGGAAGATACAGAGAACTTCCATATACCTCCTGCTCCCACACATGCATAGCCCATTATAAACATCCTCCACCAGAGTGGTACATCTGTTATAATTGAAGAACCTACATTGACATATCATAATGACCTACAGTCCATACTTTGCATTATGGTTCATTCTTGGTGTTTTACATTGTATGGTTTTGGACAAATTTATATCCAGTCAGTAGTAAACTGATACATAACAAATCATTCCTAAACTTAGTAGCTTAAGCCAACAACAAATCATTTTATTATTTCTCATGTAGGTAAGGAATTTAGGAAGAGATTGGTTGAATGGCTCTGGCTCTGATCTCTCATGGATTTGCAGTCATATGGGGCTGGGGCAGTTTTGGTCTTCCCAGGAATATCTCTCTTCATGTAGTCTCTGATTTCTCCGATTTCTATTTATGGCCTAGTCTGGGTTTCCTTATAGCATGGCAGCCTCGTGATGGTTGAAGTCTTCAAGAGAGAATATTCTGGGTGTCAAGTCAGAAGCTTCATTGCCTTCTGTGACTTAGACTCAGTGTCACTTTGACCTCATTCCAGTGGTTATAAGCAATCCCAAGTCCACCCATATTCAGGGAGCTGAGATAGATATACCCATGTCTAAATGGTAATAGCATCAAGATCATACTGAAAAATAGCACATGAGATGGCGAAATATTGTAGCCATCTTTGGAATATGTAGACTGCTATACTTTCTCTCTGTAGTAAGGAAATTGCAACTCTCTGGACTCAAAGAATATAAGTCAGTACACTGAATTAAAAACCTCTCTTGGGAGGGTGTCTTTAAAAATGAAATTAGTCTTGGGGTGACTGGGTGGCTCATTGGGTTAAGCAACTGACTCCTGATTTCGGCTAAGGTCATGATGTCACAGTCCTGGGATTGAGCCCCATGTCGGGCTCTGCACTCAGTGGGGATTCTGCTTGAGGATTTTCTCTCCTTCTCCCTCTGCCTCTCCCCCTGCTTTTTCCCTCTCTCTCTCTAAAATAAATGTTTTAAAAAATGAAATCAGTCTTCTTTCATAGAAGAAACATACCTTCCTGTAATTCTTAGAAATCTGAAAGCTAGGCTCCAAATTTTCCCTTGGCAATGCATAGAGAAGAGATTTTATGGTAAAAAGAAAACTAGAATGATATTCATAAACTCCGTGGTTATACCCTATCCTTGCCACTGTCTTTGGCTACTGAGTCTCAGTTTAACTGTCTATGAAATGGAAAGACTATGTCCTATGCACCCTACAGCTTTATGTTGAGGAGCAAACGAGGCTTAGTGTGAAAGCACTGTGAGAAAATGCCACATAAAAATAAGATATTGCTGTTGTTTTTCTCAAGAATTTTAATGTTTTACAGCCCACAGGGGCAAGAAACTCTTCCTAATAATGAACTTAAGTGTATTTATTTGCCACAGATCTCTGTAACTAACCAACTTGAAATTGTTTGTACTTATTTCCCTGTGGTGAAATGGTTGACAGAGTCACATGTAGAGGTTTAGGTATGTTACCACTTTTGTTGCTGCCACATAATTTGATACCTATTCTGTGCATCATGTAAGCTTTCTTTGCTCAGCTAGCAAATAGTTCTGAGTTCCTAGCATTATTACTCAAGAATCCCTAAATCATTTTCCTGATCATTGCATTGCATTGCTACCACTTACTATGGCTTTTGTGTTTTGGTTCATTATCTCTAGACTTATTATTTTACATTTGTCTACATTAAACCATATTCTGAGTTTATTAGTTCTGTCACCATGAGGGATACCAATCCATCTGAATCATGCCGTTGTGTTTTTTCCTATGTGCTGTATATATACCATATAAAACCAATAAAAATCTATGTACCTTAGAGGAAGTGAAGAATATTTTATTGGTTATACTTCAGGGTCATACTAGCAACTCGAAACAGGTCAAGGCAATGTTTAAGATACCAGGCCACTGAACAGAACTTCCAGGAGGGAGTGAAGCCAATATTTACCAGGGGAAAGCTTTGATAAAATCTAGTTCACTCTATAAATTTGTACTATGTTCACTGGTGGCCTAGGGCTCATAATTTCAGAACTCTGTTTTTATCTTTGTTTAAATACCCATGTTATAGTCCTCTTTAAAAATACTTGACTGAATAAGAATATGATCCATTCAAAAGTATACTGCCTATGTCAGAACACCAATTAGCTTGGATTACTATTAAGAAAGTTGCTTAAAAATTAAATAAACACATTCAATAAAAATTAAGTTCTATTGATCTCTAGTTTCATTCTTGCAAAACATGTTTGTGGCCTCTTATGTGCCAGGAAGTTAACTGGAGTAAAATAAAAACTACAGAGATCCTGCTTCAAGGAGTTACAGATCAGTGAAAGAAAAGCTCAGTAACATATCACTACAGTTCACTTAGATGTTATCATAGAGAGCTGCAGATATACAGCGCAGGGAATGAATAATTGTAATGAGAAAGTTTATGAAAGGTTGAAAAGATGATTGAGTTTAAGAGACAGCTGTGTACTGGCCTGTTTCCTTGTTTGGCTTATGAGACATTGTGGAATATGTAGGAATCACGTATGCACAGAGAAGATAAAGTCTGTTACTTTCATGGTCCTTCCTCCTCTATCACAACTTAGAGAAGTGATAGAAACACCTACAGGACTCAGAGGGATGATCAAGGATACTTTCTAAAGCTTAGTGAGGATAGTGTGACATTTGTATTGAAGGGTCGGGCAGAAGAAATCTGCAAGAGAACTTGAGGTGACAGTTCTAAAGAGTAGTGTATTAGTTAAGTAGACAAAAGTAGACAGTCACTGTGCTGTTTTAAAAGATGCCTAGGCTTTCAGGAGGGGTGTGTGTGTGTGTGTGTAGCTGTGTGTATAAGGACTCAGAAAAAATAATCTCTTTGGTGATGCTTTGAAAGAAGATCAGGAAAACTTGAATACAATATTAATGCTATATTTTATTCATTTACTGTTTTAAAATCTTAACATCATTGAATGGAAGAGAATATTGTGATTTTTGAAGGGTTCCTTTAGCAAATGCAAGTGATAGCATAAGTCAGTTTTCTTTAAGTGATAATTAATCATCCACGGCAAAGGAAGCAACAAAAATATCCCTTTCCTGAAGGAGCTGGCCGTGACATGGGAAGACAGTCAGTAATAAGCACAAGGAAGAGTAAGTGATCAATCTGAGCTCATTTGGTAATTTTTCTCCCCCTTTGCTTTGAATGGCCATAGTATTTATCATATGTTATGCCTAATTTAGCATTTAATAACATAGTTTCTCAGTGTCCTCTAATTGTTTGATAAATGAAACAACCAGAATGTTTCCCCAACCAGACTGTATTTTCCCTAAGGGCAGGGACTTTGTTTTCATCTTGTTTCCTCTTTTCTCATCTGCCTGTGCCTAGTGCAGTGATTAGTAGGCAGCTATTAAGTATCTTGTGAATATATACTTATTTATGATCTAAGGGATTATATAATCAGGCTCAGTTATTTTACTTCATTTCCCTTTTCTGGAAAATAACAAAATTAAAGTTCATGATTTCTAAGGTCTTTTCCAGCCCAGAGGATCTTTAATTAAGATTTCAATCTGCTTGTACTTTACTGGATGGAATAAACCTACCATTAACAGTCATATCAGATATTAGTATTATACACATATCTGATATTTTTCTGAATTGTGAAGCCAGCATATTATTTTATTCACCTATCCATAAAATCATTTGAACGTGCTGGGAAAATTGGACAGCTATATGCAAAAGAATGAAACTTGACCACTCTCTCACACCATACACAAAGATAAACTCCAAATGGATGAAAGACCTCAATGTGAGACAGGAATCCATCAAAATCCTAGAGGAGAACATAGGCAGCAACCTCTATGACATCGGCCACAGCAACTTTTTTCATTACACATCTCCAAAGGCAAGAGAAACAAAAGAAAAAATGAACTTGTGGGACCTCATCAAAATAAAAAGCTTCTGCACAGCCAAGGAAACAGTCAAAAAAAACTAAGAGGCAGCCCACGGAATGGGAGAAGATATTTGCAAATGACACTACAGATGAAAGACTGGTATCCAAGTTCTACAAAGAACTTCTCAAACTCAATACACAAGAAACAAATAAATCATATCAGTGCTTTTCAACAGAGATGGACCATAGCTGTTTAAAGTAGCATCTATGTAAGTTGAAAAAAGTTAGTTCCACTAATTATTTTGGTAACTAATTTGCTGATATCCTTAATGTGTTTTCTTTTGAAACAGTGGCTGATGAGTAAAACTATTCAGTGTTGAATTAATATGAAAGAGTAGCCAAGTCCATGGTGGAAAGAGCATGGACTTTGGATGTGGGTGAGTACTAGCATACTAGATCCTTCATTGTTAACAGTGAGAGTTTGAGTGATTCATGTGTTTAATTCTCTCTTTTGCAAAATAGAGACAATAAATCAGGGTTTTTGTAAGGATTAAAATGACTTTTTGTAACATATCTAGCAAATGATCTATAGTACAGGCTCAATAAGTATTAGTGCCTTTTCTCCTCAGAGGCTCTTTTAACTCTTTAGTAGAAAATGAAAACTATTTGGGATTTCTCTTCATATTAAAAACTCAGTAAGACCTACCACATGACAAACATCATGGTTGCTAGGAATTAAGGAAGGGAATATGAATTAGCACTTACCATCAGACTTAGGCTAGTGGGGTAGAGATTGTAAAGATTAAGATAAACTTTTTCTTCTCCAGTTCATACCTTTCCCTCACAAGACAAAGAATTGGTTCCTGTTTTGGCTCAGTGTCTTTGGAGGAAGATTTTGAACATGTCCCAGATTAATCAGACAAGCAGGAGATTTAAAAGGAGGCATAGACGTGCCCTATGAGAGTATTTTTATAGTTCCACTGCACCTTTTATTCAGGTCAAGTTTATAGAAGCTACAGTTTAATCCAAATAAGTTTACCTCTACCAATTTCACATAAAACACTTTAGGGGCAGTTTGTAATTTTGTATGAAAAAGTGAGTATAATACCAGGCAGAGATTAAAAAGCGTGGATCAACAAATACTTACTGAGAACCTACTATATTAATAATAACATTATAAATAATACTCGTATTTTAGAAACAAACACTTAAATAGTCTTTACATTTTTTATCCACATTATAAGAGTAATATTTGCCTTTCAGAAACAAATATGTAAACAGTCTAATATTTATTGGTATTCACTGAGTGCTTAATATGTGCCGCCTCTGTACTAAGTTCTTTCTTTGCATTAGCTCATTTAATCCATACGTCAATCCTAGGAGATGACTGTTATGATAATTTCCATTTTATATTTGAGGAAACTGAACCACTGAGGTGTAAAGTAACTTGTCCGAAAACACTCAACTAGTAAATACAGTATTTGGAATCGTAACCCAGGCAGTTTGGTCCCAGGGCTCATACTCATTATCTCTCTGCTAAATTGCCTCTGTATGTGATACTAGATGCCATGTGCAGTTCAAATTACCAGTTGCTATCTGCCAGGTATTTTTTACACCAGGAAAACAAAGAGAATATATCAACCACTACAAAGAACACATGATCTAATTGAGTGACAAACCCACTGACAAGCAATTATGATACTACCTAATAATTACTAATACAGTGTTTATTTCTCCAGGTCCTGGGGGGGTGAGGGGTAGAGGACAGTCAGGGTAAAAGATAGAAACAAAGCAATGCACTCGAGTAAAGCCAGAGTTTGCAAAATGGTGGCCCCAGTTTTCTTTGACCTTCCATTTTCTTTTAATTAAGTTAGTTGCCAACATTTAAAAATTAGATTTGTTGTAAAGTTCCATATTTTTGGATTCTCCTGAAAAACTAGAATATATGGTAGAATACACTGGGCCAATAGTGCACCGTGACAAAACTCACCCTGAGTAGGGCAACTAGTACCTGCTTAGACAAGTGCCCCCTCTATTAGCTATAGGAGCCAGCAGGCATGCTTCACTCATTCATTTGACCTATTAGTCTCTGTTGATAGATCATTTGCAGCCTGCTTTTTCTAAGGGTGAAAGGTTTCTCAGAGGTTCATAATTTATCAAGGTAAGTGCTATTCTCCCTGATTCATAAAGAATCAAAGTAGCTCTAGCCTCATCACCCACAATCAGAGACAGACTTCATATTGAGCTGATGAAGGTTAAGCTTTTGGACTCATATCTCGTTTGCCCCCTGAGGCTCTGGGAGAGGTTCTAGCAATATGTTCACATGATCATATGTTTTGGAAAATTTTGCCAAATTCAGGTATGTGAATTGCAGTTGGTTAATGCACTCAATTTGGAGTTCCTTTCCTATAATTCCCTCTTGTCAGGGGTGTTGGAGTGGCTGTGAGCATTCAAAATAAATATCCTCTTCTAAATAAATATTAATTTTGCATTCATTTAAACGTTCTTTTTTCTTAAAAAGGGCCCCTACATTGTAAAAGCTTCAGTATCTCTCTGCACAGGATCCTTCTTTCTTACCTCCAAAGGCAGTGGTGTGCCCAGGTCAGCTTGTATGCTTGCCAGAGCTGATGTTACATTATCACAGATTTTGTGAGTGGGTTGTAAACAAAAGTGATAAGAATGAAATTATATAAATTTATAATTGTATTATAAAAAATAATAAAAACTCATCAATTCCTAATTATTTTACTCTATTTTACTATTATCTATACTCTTCAGGTTATTTAAGTCTATTTTGTGTGCCATAAATACTATATAATGGGGTGACTGTACATGTCTCCCTAGCTCTGTTCGTTGATGTCATGTTGATAACTTGAAATTAGTCATAGTAAGAATATTTGCACTATAGAAATAGGCAAACTGCAAATCAAGGCTTTTTTTTCCTGAAGAGTCCTTCTTTACATGTTTACCAGCTTACCACTTTCTGATGGTTGGCTACATGTTGGTATGGAGCCTAGAGTGTTGATGGCACCATGTTCCCTGGGGCAAGTAGCCTGAGTTCCAAAGACACAGATCAAGCTATAGAAATGGCTTGTGGATGCCCCCTCTGCATGTGGGTGGTTTTTAAAAAATGGTTTTTCTTTTTCCCTTCTCATAGATAAAGGGAGAATCCAAGGATCTGCTTCTCCTCAAGAAATCTGTTTCTAAATAGAGGTATTTTCTAAGTGCAGTGGAGAAGGTGTACCTAAGTTAGTCTAAGAGGGAGGTAGGATCATATAGGGCAATACTTTGAAAAATAGAGTAAACCCCCAAATTTCTGGATACAATCAGAAACTTCTACAGTACAAAACAAACTAATAACATTGACAACCAGTGGTGGATGACAGTTTATTTTTATTGAATTTTGAATGTAATAGGCATTTTGCTAAGCATGTTACACATACTTGATGTCATTTGATCCTTAGAATAAAAAAACCCTCTGAGGTTGGTATTATTAGGTTCATTTTACAAAAGAAACCCAAGGCTTAGAGACTTTAAGCAAGTGGCCAAGACACTAGCCAGTAAAATGTTAAAGCAAGGATAGGATTTATAACCTTGATTAGTCTGGCTTTGCACCCCAACCCACTCTTAAATATGATGCAGTGGAGCCTGTGCAGAACATATAGTGGAAATGACGCAAGAGCATATTTCAAACAAATAGAATAATTGGTGACTCATAGAATATAAGCTCTGATACCTTTAATTCCCACATGTTCAAACTCTTATAGAAATAATGAGAGTGTTACTTATTCCTTACCAGTTGGATGCATTTTATTTCTTTTTCTTGTTGGATTCCTGTTAGCTAGACTTCCAATACTGTGTCAAATAAAAGTGGTGAGAATGGACATCCTTGCCTCGTTTTTGATCATTGACGAAAAGCTCTCTGTTTTTCACCATTGAGTATGATGTTTGCTGTGGGTTTTTCATATGTGGATTTTCTAATGTTGAGGTGTGTTCCCTCTAGACTTACTTTTTTGAGGGTTTTTTATCATGAATGGATGCTGTACATCATCAAATGCTATTTCTGCATCTATTGAAATGATAGTATAGTTTTTATCCTTTCTCTTGTTGATACGATGTATCACATTGATTGATTTGCAACTATTGAACTGCCCTTTATCCCAAGAATAAATCCAACTTGATAATGGTGAATGATTTTTTTTAATGTAATGTTGGATTTGGCTTTCAAATATTTTGTTAAGGATTTTTGCATCTATGTTCATCAGAGATATTAGCCAGTAGTTCTCCTTTTTGTAGTGTCTTTATCTGGTTTTAGTAAGTTTTCCTTCCTTTTCTGTTTTTTGGAACAGTTTGAGAAGAATAGGTATTAACTCTTCTTTAAATGTGTGGTGGAATTCACCTGTGAAGCCATTTGGTTCTGGACTTTTGTTGGGAGGTTTTGGATTATTGATTGAATTTCATTGCTGGTAATTTGCTCAAATTTTCTGTTTCTTTCTGCTTCAGTTTTTGGAGCTTATATGTTTCTAGGAATTTATCCATTTCTTTTAGGTTGTCCAGTTTGTTGGCATATAATTTTTCATACTGTTCTCTTATAAACTTTTGTTTTTCTGTGGTACTGGTTATTAATTCTCTTGCATTTCTGATTTTGTTTGAGTCCCCCCCCCCCACTTCTCTCTCTTTCAGTGATTCTGGCTAAAGGTTTATCAATTTCAGTGATTTTTTTTTTCAAAGAACCAGTTCCTGGTTTCATTGATCTCTGCTGTTGTTCTGTTGTTTTTTTAGTCTCTATTTTGCTTCTGCTCTAATCTTTATTTCTTTTTTACTGGTTTTGGGTTTTGTTTGTTCTTCTTTTTCTAGCTCCTTTACGTGTAAGATTAGGCTATTTATGTTAGATTTTTATTGCTTATTGAAGTAGACCTGTATGGCTATAAACATTCCATGTAGAAAAGCTTTTGCTGTATCCCAAGGATTTTGGACTGTTGTGTTTTCATTTTCATTTGTCTCCATTTTTTTTTAATTTCTTCTTTGATTTCTTGCATGACTCAATTATTTAGCAACATGTTACTTAACCTCTATGTATTTGTGTTCTTTCCAGATATTTTCTTGTGGTTGACTGCTAGTTTCATAGTGCTGTGATCATAAAAGATGCGTGGTATGATTTCATTCTTTTTGAATTTGTTGAGACTTCATTTGTATCCTAACATATTATCTGTTCTGGAGAATGTTCCATGTGCACTTGAAAAGGTTGTGTTAGGATGAAATGTTCTGAATATATCTGTTGGATCCATCTGGTCCAATATGTTGTTCAAAGCCACTGTTTGGTTTTTTATTTTCTGTTTGCATGATCTAGCCATTGATGTAAGTGGGGCATTAAAGTCCCCTACTATTATTGTATTACTGTCAATTACTTCCTTTATGCTTGTTAGTAGCTGCTTTATGTATTTGGGTGTTTCCATGTTGGTGTATGAATATTTTCAGTTGTTATATCTTCTTGTTGGATTGTCCCCTTTATTATTATATAGTATCCTTCTTTGTCTCCTGCTACAGTCTTTATTCTAAAGTCTGTTTTGTCAAATGTAAGTATTGCTACCCCAGCTTTCTTTTTACTTCCATTTGGATGATAAGTGCTTTTCCATCCCTCACTTTTAATTTGTATGTGTCTTTAGGTCTAAAATGAGTCTCTTGAAGGCAGCATATAGATGGATCTTGCTTTTCTACACATTCTATCATCCTTTGTCTTTTGATTGAAGTGTTTAGTCCATTTACATTTGTACTAATTATTGATAGGTAAGTACTTGCTGCCATTTTGTTAAGTACTTTTTGGTTGTTTTTGAAGTTCTCTGTTCCTTCTCTTGCTCTCTTTTCTCATGATTTTTTGGCTTTCTTTAGTGATGTATCCTGATTCCTTCCTCTTTATCTTTTGCTTATCTATTACCAGTTTTTGATTTTTGGTTACTATTAAATTTATATATAACATCTTAGGCACATGGCAGTCTTTATTAAGTTGATGGTCCCTTACGCTTGAACCCATTCTTTACTTCTCTTTCCCACCACATTTTAGGTATATAGTGTTATAATTTACATCCTTTCATTTTGTGAATCCCTTGACTGATTTTTATAGATACACTTAATTTTACTGCTTTTGTGCTTCCTACTTTTCTTACTCCTGCTAATGGTCTTTCCACTCAAAGAGTTACCTTTAACATTTTTCTTGGGCTGGTTTAGTGGTGATGAATTCCTTTAACTTTTGTTTGTCTGGGAAACTCCTCATCTCTCACTCAATTCTAAATGAAAGCCTTGCTAGATAGAGTGTTCTCGGTTGCAGGTTTTTTTCTTTCTTTCTTTCAGCACTTTGAATGTATCGTGCCATTCTCTTCTGGCCTCCAAAGTGCCTGCTGAAAAATCAGCTTATGGCCTTATAGCATTTCCCTTGTATGTAATGATTTTTGTTCTCTTGCTGCTTTTAAAATTCTCACTTTATCACTCCTTTTTGCCATTTTAATTATCATGTGTCTTGGTGTGGACCTCCTTGGGTTGATTTTGTTGGTAGTTTTCTGTGCCTCCTGGATCCTGATTTTTGTTTCCTTCCCCAGATTCAGTAAGTTTTCAGCTATTTTTTCTTCATATGTATTTTCTGCACCCTTTTCTCTCTCTTTTTCTTGTAGGATCCCTATAATGTGTATGTTATGATAATTATAGGTCTCTGACTTTCCTCACTTGCTGAGTTCCCTTGTTCTATTTTCATTTATTATTGGTTTATTCTCTCTCCTTTTCAGCTTGATTGCTTTCCATTACTGTCGTCTGCAGGTTACTGATCTCTTCTGCTGCTTCTAGTCTACCATTTTTTCCATGTAGTCTATTTTTAATTTCAGTTATTGAGTTCTTCATCTCTGATTGATTCTTCTTTATGTTTTCTGTCTCTTTGTTGAGGGCCTCACGGAGATCCTCTACTCTTTTCTCAAGTCCAGTGAGTATCTTTATGACCATTACTTTAAATTCTTTGTCAGGCATATTACTTATCTCCATTTCATTTAGTTCTTTTGCTGTGATTTTGTCGTGTTCTTTTATTTTATACATATTTTTCTCTCACCTCACTTTGTCTAACTCTGTGTTTCTATGTGTTTGGAAAGTTAGCTACACCTCCTGCTCTTGAAAGTAGTTACCTTCTTAAGGAGAGGTCCTGGAGTGCCCTGCAGCACAATGTCCCCTGTTCACCAGAACCTGGCACTTCAGGGATATCACCTATGTGTGTTGGATGTGCCCTGTTATTGTGGCTGAGCTGCTTTTGTCTTTAGTCCTGTCATCTGCAATGGCTCTGTTTGCCTGTTGAGGGCAGGATTTCATACCTGTGTTGTTAGTGGTCCAGTTTGGGGCCCCCTTGTGCTTGAGCTGAGTCAGACCAGGCACTTGCCAGAGATTCAGCAGCACCAAACTGCAGGGCGCTTCCCCTGTGTTGCTCCCTAAGAAGCTTTCATTGGTTGAAGGGCCCGCAGTCAGACCAGATGTTTGCCCCCAGCCTACTGCTGGGGCCTCAGTTGGACTGATGTGTAGGGTTATCTTTTCCTCTTCTTGAGGCAGGAGTCACTTTGGAGGGGTGTTGGTCCCTTTCCAGCTATCGATATAAGATAGAGATTTCAGTAGCACCAAGAGGGACAGATTATAAGCCAAAGTAAAGCCACATATCCTCCCAGAGAGCAAATACCTAAATAAATGGGAAAAATAAATAGGTGAGACTTTTGGAAAAGACACTGACAAAATAAGTGAAAGATGGTGTCTTCCTGAAGACTTAGAGGAAGAGCAAACTGGAAATTACTTATTACAAGAATCAAGAGATTATAAAAAATGTATTTGAAGGCCTTTAAACTATTTTAAAGCTCTGTTTTATAGAATTCCAGGATTTTTTAGACATTCTTTAGTGTTTCAGCAAAAATAACTTGAACGTGAAGATGAAAATACATGTATGGAGGGAGGAGTTAAGATGGCGGAGGAGTAGGGGCCCTTTTTCAGCCAGTCCCCTGAGTCGAGCTGGATAGGTACCAGACCAGCCTGAACATCCACGGAATCAGCCTGAGACGCAGGATGATACATCTGGATCTCTACAAATGAACATCTCCAGCGCTGAGTATTGAGGTATGAAGCGGGGAACTGTGAAACCGCACACAGATATTGGAAGATAAACACAAGGGGGAGGGAGCCACCGCGTTCGGGCACCAGGAAGCGGTAGCCACCTACACAGGGGAGCGGGCGGACTCGCAGACAGCACCCGCGAGAGAACAGACTGGAACCATGAGACGGGAGCGCGCGCCACCAGACTTCTCACAGGACTCCGGTGTGCTCACTGGATCCAGACTGAGACCGGGAGCTCTGGGAGCACACGGGGGCGGCTGGCAGCTGGCAGCTAGCGGCGGTAGAAACACAAAGGACAGAGATGCGCCAGCCCTGGAAGTGAGGGCTGGGACTCTGGGTGTGGGGCTCACATCCCGGGATGCTGCAGGGTTGAGCAGCACCAACAGTAACAGAGTTAAAGTAGCCAGAACATCAGTGGAGAACGGGCCACAATCCCTCTGTTCTGAGACAGAGGCTGAGATTAAGCCGCTGCTGCTCTGACTCTCAGAAGAAGCACAGGAAACCACCAGGGAAAGCCGCCAGAGAACAAAAGCCTGGAAATACCAGCTCACAGTGTGCCCAATCCCATCCCCCCTTGCAGGGGACACGGAGACTCTACACAAACAGGGATGCCTGAGTATCGACATGGCAGGCCCCTCCCCCAGAAGGCAGGCTGAAAAATCAAGAAGCCCACATCCCGGGGTACCTGGGTGGCGCAGTCATTGAGCGCCTGTCTTCGGCTCAGAGTGTGATCCGGTGTTCCGGAAAGGAGTCCCTCATCGGGCTCCTCCACTGGGAGCCTGCTTCTTCCTCTCGTACTCCCCTGCTTGCGTTCCCTCTCTCACTGTTTGTCTCTCTGCCACATAAATAAATAAAATATTTAAAGAAGAAGCCCACATCCCTAGGATCCCTATAAAACAAGGGTGCACGGCCTGGGTCCTGGTCAATAATTTGGGCTCTGGACGACCCCACAACCTCTCCTCATCAGAATGATGAGTAGGAGAAGTCCCCCACAACAAGGAAAAGACAATGAGTCTGTGGCCTCTGCCACAGAAATTAATGGATATGGATGTAACCAAATTATCAGAAATGGAATTCAGAGTAACAATGGTCAAGATGATGAGTAACTTGAAAAAAGTATTAACGAAAATGTTAATGAGTATATAGAATCTCTAAGGGCGGAAATGAGAGTGAATCTGGCAGAAAATAAAAATTCTATGAGCCAGGGGCGCCTGGGTGGCACAGCGGTTAAGCGTCTGCCCTCAGCTCAGGGCGTGATCCCGGCATTATGGGATCGAGCCCCACATCAGGCTCTTCTGCTATGAGCCTGCTTCTTCCTCTCCCATTCCCCCTGCTTGTGTTCCCTCTCTCGCTGGCTGTCTCTATCTCTGTCAAATAAATAAATAAAATCTTTAAAAAAATTCTATGAGCCAAATGAAGGCAAAACTAGAGGCTCTGATGGCCAGGGTCACCGAGGCAGAGGAACGTATTAGCAAATTGGAGGATGGGTTAGTAGAAGAAAAAACAAAAATAGAAGCTGGACTTAAAAAAATCCATGCCACGAATGTAGGTTACGGGAGATTACTGACTCAATGAAATGATCCAATGTCAGAATCATCGGCGACCGTGAGGGGGTGGGGAAAAACAGAGGTCTAGAAGAGATATTTGAGCAAATTGTAGCTGAAAACTTCCCTAATCTAGTGAGGGAAACAAACATCCGTGTTCAAGAGGCAGAGAGGACCCCTCCCAAGCTCAACCATGACAAACCTATGCCACATCATGTCATAGTGCAATTCGCAAATATTAGATCCAAGGATGCAGTATTGAAAGCGGCCAGGGCAAAGAAAGTTCTCACGTACCACGGCAAAAGTATCAGAATTACGTCAGACCTATCTACACAGACCCGGAATGAGAGAAAGGGTTGGGGGGTATTTTTAAAGTTCTTTCAGAGAAAAACATGCAGCCAAGGATCCTTTTCCAGCAAGGCTGTCATTCAGAATTGATGGAGAAATAAAGACGTTCCAGAATCACCAGTCATTAACCAATTTTGTAACCATGAAACCAGCCCTACAGGAGATATTAAGGGGGGGGGTGTTCTATAAAGGTAAAAAGGCCCCAAGAGTGATACAGAACAGAAAGTCACAACCGATACAAAGACTTTACTGGCAACATGGCATCATTAAAATCATATCTCTCAATAATCACTATCAATGTAAATGGCTTCAATGCTCCCATAAAACACCACAGGGTTGCAGATTGGATAAAAAGAAATGACCCATCCATTTGCTGGCTACAAGAGTCTCATTTTGAACCCAAAGATACTTTCAGACTGACAGTAAAGGGTTGGAGTACCATCTTTCACACACATGGACCTCAAAAGAAAGCTGGGGTAGCAATTCTCATATCAGAAAGATTGGATTTTAAATTAAAGACTGTAGTTAGAGACACAGAAGGGCACTATATTATTCTTAAAGGATGTATTCAACAAGAGTATATGACAATTTTAAATATATATGCCAGGGGAGCAGCAAGATACACAAGCCAACTCTTAACCAGAATAAAGAGACATATAGATAAAAATACATTAATAGTAAGGGACCTCAACACCCCACTATCAGAAATAGAACACCCTGGCAAACACTAAGCAAAGAATCAAAGGCTTTGAATGCCATACGCAACAAGTTGGACCTCATAGATACATATAGAACACTACACCCCAGAACCAAAGAATACTCATTCTATTCTAATGCCCACGGAACATTCTCAAGAATAGACCATGCTCTGGGACACAAAACAGGTCTCAACCGATACCAAAATACTGAAATTATCCCCTGCATATTCTCAGACCACAACGCCCTGAAATTGGAGCTCAACCACAAGGAAAAATTTGGAAGAAACTCAGACACTTGGAGAGTAAGAACCATCCTGCTCTGGAATGACTCAATAAACCAGGAAATCAAAAATCAAGTTAAACAATTTATGGAGACCAACGAGAATGAAAACACAACAGCCAAAACCTATGGGATACTGCAAAGGCAGTACTAAAGGGGAAATACATAGCCATCCAAGCTTCACTCAAAAGAATAGAAAAATCTAAAATGCAGTTTTTGTATTCTCACCTCAAGAAGCTGGAAAAGCAACAGAGGGACAGGCCTAATCCACTCAGGTGGAAGCAGTTGACCAAAATTAGAGCAGAAATCAAAGAATTAGAAACTAGGAGTACAGTAGAGCAGATCAACAGAGCTAGAAGCTGGTTCTTTGAGAGAATCCATAAAATTGGCAGACCACTGGCAAGACTTATCCAAAAGAATAGAGAAAGGACCCAAATTAATAAAATTATGAATGAAAAAGGAAAGGTCAACCCAACACCAATGAAATTGGAAGGATTATGAGAAACTTTTATCAACAGCTATATGCCAATAAATTAAGCAATCTGGAAGAGATGGAGGCCTTCCTGGAAACCTATAAACTACCACACTGAAACAGGAAGAAATTGATTTTTTAAACAGGCCAATTAATTATGAAGAGATTGAGGTAGTGATAAACAACCTTCCAAAAAGCAAAACTCCAGGCCCAGACGGTTTTCCTGGAGAATTCTACCAAACATTCAAAGAAGAAATAATACCTATTCTCCTAAAGCTATTTCAAAAAATCGAAACAGGGGCACCTGGGTGGCACAGAGGTTAAGCGTCTGCTTTCAGCTCAGGGAGTATTCCTGGCATTATGGGATCGAGCCCCACATCAGGCTCTTCCACTATGAGCCTGCTTCTTCCTCTCCCATTCCCCCTGCTTGTGTTCCCTCTCTCGCTGGCTCTCTCTCTCTCTGTCAAATAAATAAATAACATCTTTAAAAATATACAGAAACAGAAAGAAAGCTACCAAACTCATTCTATGAGGCCAATGTTACCTTGATTCCCAAACCAGGCAAAGACCCCCTCAAAAAGGAGAATTACAGACCGATTTCCCTAATGAATATGGACGCCAAAATCCTCAACAAGANTCATGACCAAGTGCGATTCATACCTGAGATGCAAGCATGGTTCAACATTTGCAAATTGATCAGCATGATACATCATATCAACAAGAAAAGTCTCAGGAGCCATATGATCCTCTCAATTGATGCAGAAAAAGCATTTGACAAAATACAGCATCCCTTCCTGATTAAAACCCTTCAGAGTGTAGGAATAGAGGGTACATTCCTCAATCTCATAAAAATCATCTATGAAAAGCCTACAGCAAATATTATTCTTAATGGGGAAAAGCTGGAAGCCTTTCCCTTAAGATCAGGAACACGACAAGGATGCCCACTCTCGCCACTATTATTCAACATAGTACTAGAAGTCCTTGCAACAGCAATCAGAAGACAAAAAGGGATCAAAGGTATCCAAATCGGCAAAGAAGAAGTCAAACTGTCTCTCTTTGCAGATGACATGATACTCTATATGGAAAACCCAAAGGAATCCACTCCCAAACTATTAGAAGTTATAGAACAATTCAGTAAGGTGGCAGGATACAAAATCAATGCCCAGAAATCAGTTGCATTTCTATACACGAATAACGAGACTGAAGAAAGAGAAATTAGGGAATCCATCCCATTTACAATAACACCAAAAACCATGCGTTACCTTGGAATTAACTTAACCAGAGACGTAAAGGACCTATATGCTAGAAACTANAGGAGGACGTGGAGAAAGGGGATCCCGCCTACATTATTGGTGGGAATGCAAGTTGGTACAGCCACTCTGGAAAACAGTGTGGAGGTCCCTTAATAAGTTAAAAATTGAACTACCCTATGACCCAGCCATTGCACTACTGGGTGTTTACCCCAAAGATACAGACGTAGTAAAGAGAAGGGCCATATGCACCCCAATGTTCATAGCAGCATTGTCCACAATAGCTAAATCGTGGAAGGAGCCGTGATGCCCTTCAACAGATGACTGGATTAAGAAGCTGTGGTCCATATATACCATGGAATATTACTCAGCTCTCAGAAAGAACGAGTTCTCAACATTTGCTGCAACATGGACGGCACTGGAGGAGATAATGCTAAGTGAAATAAGTGAAGCAGAGAAAGACTATTATCATATGATTTCTCTTATCTATGGAGCATAAGAACTAGGATGATCGGTAGGGGAAGAAAGGGATAAAGAAAGGGCGGTAATCAGAAGGGGGAATGAAACATGAGAGACTATGGACTATGAGAAACAAACTGAGGGCTTTAGAGGGGAGGCGGGTGGAGGAATGGGATAGACCGGTGATGGGTAGTAAGGAGGGCATGTATTGCATGGTGCACTGGGTGTTATATGCAACTAATGAATCATCGAACTTTACATCAGAAACCAGGGATGTACTGTATGGTGACTAACATAATATAATAAAAAATCATAAAAAAAAGAAAATACATGTATGGCATTATTCAAAGAAAGTTATGGCATCAAATATAAGGTAGAAATTTGGATTATTGGTGATAACTCATTAGCACCAGTGATATTACTATTGTTATTGAGGAAGATCTGGATAAGATGAGCAGTCTGGTACAAAAGTAGACATAGAACCAATGTCTGGTAATAAAGTCTGAAGAAGAATACTCACGAAATGTACTTGAATCAGTTTAAATGCTGAAATTATGTGAAATTTTGCAATTTAACTTAGAGTGTGATAGCTATGAATCACTCCAGTTTGCCAGGTTTTTTTTTGCAAGCTATGGTCTCTACAGGAGGTGTTATCATTTTGTAGAACATTTGATATATACTCAATAACAAAAAATTGAGGTGTTCCAGTGTTTTTTTAACCACCACCACATAAGCTGAAACATGTCTAGTTTTGTCTGTACTGCTAATGGAAAAACAATGGCAAGAAAAATAGCAGAAAGAGTGGTTCTTATAAAAATAGCTTAAAAATGTCAAATACTCAATGTATGTCGTGAAGACAAATACTAAGATGCCAGCATCTTTCAAAATAGTTATTGGTTAGTGTCATAAATATCATCATTTTATGTTAGTACACTATCTCTTGTAGTTTTCAAACTAGAAAAAGGCTTATTCTGAGTACATGAGTAATACATGTTCACTGAAATAAAAAATCAAGAAAATAGAGAAAAATAAGGAAACCAAAGTATTACTCAGATGATACTTTTGCTAATGTTTTCATATCTGTAATTCCAGACATTTTCTAAGCATGTATTCCCAAACACTGAAAACCCATTATAATTGGCCTTCTCCATAATAGATGGTTAGATTATAATTTCCAATGACTGCATAATATTTCATTGATTAGCTTATGCCATAATTTAATCCTATATTGATGATTTAATTTTTTCCATTTTCTGTATAATAGAAATAAATTGCCACAAGTATGCTTATGCACACAGTCCTTAACAGCTATTTTACTGTACTTTAGCAGAAGTTACTAAGTGAAATTGCCAGCTGAGAGGGTCTTAACAGGATTTATTTTAATAATAATTGTTTCAGTATTTAAATATATGCATAATCATTTTTAGAGAAGTAAAATGCAACAATTGAACAAAAATCCCAATACCCAGATTAAAAAAGTTTAACACTTGGAGAGTTTGATTCCTGATCTCTAATATCTTTGTATCTACATAGATGAGATGGATAGATACACTTAGGAAGGTAGAAACAAGGGACAGAGAATATAGATATAGATATATGAATCAGAAAGCAGATGAGAATAAGTCAAAAGATGAAATAAGCACAGAAAACAACATGCTATGAGGGGCTTTAAAGGATTAGCAAACAAGCTCTGGATGTGTGTCAGCAAAGAATAGAGGGCAAAAATGAAAAGTAGGTATGAAAATCAGGGAGTTAATTGAAGAACAACTGAAGCTTCTTTACCTACCCATCTTCCGCATTGCACAAACACACACACACCACGTGCACATGTGAGTGCACACTCACACACACACACACACAATATGAAAGACAAATTGGGAACCATTTAAATTACCTAAATAGCATATACATAATTTATTTAGGGGCTAGTGGGTTGAACACATTCTTTGGGGCAAGGGTTAGTGTTTGATATAATGAAAGGTAGTTGCTGGAAAAAGGAGTTAAAATCTGTTAAAAAAAATTCAGTCAACTAAATTTGAAGATCTAATTGGCTATATTAAATAAGTTGGCCAGCATCCCATGTAGCAAGTTAGAGGGGAGCTCTGAGAAGTTTTAAAAATGGAAGGTGTTTTTTTTTTTTCTTTTTTTTAGGAGTGTGAGGCAAGAAACTTGTCTGTAAAAGCAAAGGATTTTTCCAGGTAAAATTGCTTTTCCTTACTGGGGAGAGCAGGGAGTCTTATCATGCAGATTATGTCTTCCTTTGAGCAACAGAGAAGGACCTTTTGGCTGACTCACTGGTGCTGATTGGAAAATTGCTGACTGATTAGTTAAGACTACATTTTTTGGTAAGATTGAAACTGCAATTAGATTAGGTATTAAGCCCTGGTTTGGGAACATAGCTTAAGTGACACCATTTTGGGCCTGTGGTTCCTTTGAATAGAATTAAAATGTTAGAAGGCTTTTCTAATGAAACAGACCAAAATGTTTGGGGCTTCTTTGTATGCGTTGTTGACCTTCAGTCAAGTCCTTTTCAGTTCTAGCACATGGAAGTTCCCAAGACTGATGTTGGTGTCTCTTTCTAATATCTTAAAGTAAATGCAGACAGTTAATAGGTCCTATCCAGATGCATACAGAGCTCCAAGTCAGAATTTCCACTAAAGGTTCATAACATACACAGTAACATTAGATTATAAACTTTTCTATGGTAAAATGTCTTTTTTGTATTTTATGTTTTGGCTAGATACTGTTATTGTAAAAATGAAGTTGCAAACTATTTTTAATTCTAATTTTTCTAGTTAATTATTCCAAAATCCTTTCTTAATGTATTTCTTTATATTTCTCATTCATGGGGAACTGAAATTATTTGCATTTTCCACTTCTGTCTTTGAGACAAGATTTTTACATACTTCACTTTCCCTACTCATTTGCATCTTCTTGGTCTTTGTTTAAAACATGTTCAGTGTTAGATTATTATATAATATATATACAATTAAGAAATACACTTTTACATTAAAGTTATTTTCAGGGGCACTTGGGTGGTTCAGTCAGTAAGCATCTGACTCTTCATTTTGGCTCAGGGTTTGATCTCGGGGTTGTGGGATGGAACCCCATATCGAGCTCTGTGCTCAATGCAGAGTCTGCTTGAGAGTCTCTCTTACCTTCTCCCTCTGCCCCTCCCCCTCTAAAAATAAAAAAAAATAAAATCTTTTTTTTAAAAAGATATTTTCATATAAGAGGTATTTGACTTCTAAGTCCTAATCTATAACTCCATTTTAAAGAGGTATTTCTGTATTTCTACATTAGTTGGATTTAATGTTCATTTTCAAATGCTGTATTCCCTGTTCTCTTCTCAAACTTTTATTTTTTATTAATTTTCCTGAGTTGGAAAAATATCAGTGTTTCCTTCAGAAATGGTACGAAATATTCCATGTTGTCTGCCCTCAAATACCTGCAGACATCTTTCTGATACCCTTTATCCATTGGTCAGCCCTTAGTTGGCTGTAAAATTTGAAATTATATATTTTTTCCATAAAATTTCCTAGTAATTGCTTCTTTGTCTTTTAACTTTTGGTGTAGCAGATATGTATGAGGCTAGCCTGATATTTCTCATTATATGTAACCATTTTTAAACATATTCATGACATATTTAAGAATACCTCATTATGTGTAATACTCAAAATGTAAATAAATAGTCTAAGATAACATTGGTAACACGTATACAGCACTTAAGCTGATGGCCCTCCTGGGTGATGAAACTAGCCTTTTCTGCTATTCACCACTTTTGCAGGGAGCAGGATTCTTGATAATTGCCTTCTGGGATAGCACGTGTTGGCTTCATCTACTAATAATCATTTTAAAATAGACTTTATCAAGTCTGTTTCTTTGTTTCTCTTATAGCATCTACAGTATGGCAGTGCTTCTTTGGAATGGTTCATGAGGTTGTTGTAACTTCTTGCTGAAGAACAAAATGTTTTCATTTGCATCAGATTTTATTTAAATTTCCTCTATATCTGATTAAATGTTCAAGAAGGAAATCACTCTACAATGTACTTTATGAGCCTAAAGGTTTTTAATGGACAGTTTTGTGAAGTCCGCGCAGTCTCTTTTATGTCAGAACATCTAAAAAGGTTAATTAAAAATTGCTACTTTAATTACTACTCCCAACTTTTTTAAAATGATGGGCTTGGCTTTGTTGTAAAAGGAGAGAATGCAAGTGAAAGTGCTTTGTAAACAGAGGTAGTGGGTGTGAGGTCATGGGACAGATGGGTTTTGATACCAAAGGGTTTGGATTGATAACCAAGGACTGGAAAACAGCTACATGCAAGCTGATACCTTGTTGTTTCTTTTTAAAATAGAGACAATGGAAGTACCTACTTGATGCAATTTTTATGATAATTAGATTAGAATGTATATGAAACAACTCGCACAGTGTCTGGCATAAAGTAGATTTTTGATAAAAGTTTCATTTCAAAAGGGGCAGACATCCATGCTAGAAAGATGAATATATAGATGGAGGAAAACAGCATTTACTATTGAAACTGATACCCATCCAGGCATTTTTCCCTGTAAAAGCCACTGTTACTAGCAGAGGAAAGCAATTTGTCCAACCTGGGAAGACTTATCAAAATTCCTGCGCTTAAGTGAAATGGTAGAAAAGGCCAGTTGTGTCAGCCAAGAGGACTGTCAACGAGGCACTTCCATCTTAAAGGTGATTATGTTCTGACTCCAGAGCTTTGTTGATGCCCATTCTAACTCTTTAATGGCCAGACTGGGCTCTGTTAAGCTCTAAAGACTTACAGAGAGTGGCCACGTGATCCTTGAGTGTGAGAGAGCAGCTGGGTAGGAGGGAGAGGGCCTTTAACCTGTGGGATGTGGGAGTGTAGGAATTGAATGCTTGACAATAACAGTTTAGGTAGACTTGTAAATGCAAAGCCAGATGAGCAGAAAAATCAAGGTCTTTCTCCTCATTCCTTTCTAGTAGCTTGGACTGTGAAGAAGAAAACTTGTCAACAGTTACACGAGCATATGAACGCATACTTTCAGCCCAAGCTACAGATTGCTTGTTGGTGGTCTCATGTCTCATACCAAGTGGAGTTTCTCAAGGGTTTATGAAATTTAGATATGAAAAACAGAATTGTTGGCACCAAATGTATTTTTTAAGATTTTATTTATTAGAGAGAGGGGGGAGAGCAAGCGAGCAAGCATGAGTGGGGAGAGAGGCAGAGGGAGATGAAAAAGCAGATTCCCCACTGAGCAGGGACCCTGACTCGGGGCTAGATCCCAGGATCCCCAAGGATCATGACCTGAGCCGAAGGCAGATGCTTAACCAACTGAGCCACCCAGGCATCCCAGTGCTAAATGTTTTTAAAACCTCGTTTTATTGGAATTCTTGAGGATGCAACATGATTACTGAGATGTCATGTCCAGGTATAAATTAAATTATGCAAAAACAAATTTCAGAACTAAATTGCATAAATCCTATAAATACTATTTAACAAAACATAGTAACTGTGGAATATGAGTATATTGCCAAGTGATTTATATGTCCTTTGTAATTAAAGATTCTGAAAGCTTAAAATGTTTTACCGTTTCTTTGTATTAAAAAAAATAACAACTCTGTTATGCAGAAGACTTATTATGGAATTGACTTGTTTCTATGAGTATAATAAGGAAAATTTGGGTATTTTCCCTAAGTTCTCAGGGCCAATGTTCAGCAACATTTGCAGCAACTAAAAATAATCCACATTTCCTTAAATCTGAAAGACTACAAATAATTAAATCTGAGAAACAAAATAATTGCAAAGGAGTCATCGGTTAACATGGCCACCAGAGTGTTTGTTTATAGGAATAAGCCCAACTTTTGGCATTGATTTAGGCTCTTAAGTTTGACACTTTCCTAATTTATCATCTTGTTTGTGATCACATTAATTTGATGGGGTTCTGACATCTTGTCCAGGTTTTTGAGTATTTATGATGATCCATTTTTTCTAAGTTGAAAAATTCCACTAATTATTTTGCAGAATCTGTCTATTCATGCCTGTTTTGTCTTGGCATCAAGGAAGATGCTCAGCAGAGTTTGCTCAGCTGTTCAATTACTGATCCCATGTTTCTGAATCTCACTATTTAATCCAATTGTCAAAATTCAGCTCTAACTATAAATCACTGCCGTCAGGACTCCCTTTAAAAGCTCCTGTGGATACTGTTACTCATTCTTCATGTCCTTGACTATGCCTCTTAAATCACTGGCTAAGCCTTGGTCAGGAAAACAGCAGCTATTCTAGGTATTTCCAACAGGAACTGGTTTAACGTTAGGAATTAGAGGCTCACACAACCATTGAAGCCTGGGGAACAAAAGTCAGGAGGCTGGATTTCAGGAAATCTGCCATCTGCTGACGCTCATGTTCCTAGAAGCAGCTGCTAGAGAAAAATAATGCTCTCCTTGCCTTGTGCCTTCCATATCTCTTGCAGGTGCCTTTCATTGGCTGGATCTAGCTGAAACTCTGCTGGTAATGGAGACTAAGAAATGTAGTTTTCTGTGTTTATGTCGCTGTCATAAAGGGGAGAGTTATAGATGGGTGGGAATGATTCCTAAAACCAACAAACAATATCTAGTTCACAAGTGTATCACTAATATTTTTGCCTAATCATTTAAAATATATTTGAAAAGTAACTAAACCCCATGTTTATCAAATCAGACAGCATCAGAAATGCTGATGATTTTTATATCTCTTCTATTGTTAATCTTTCAGTCCTATAAATGCATTAAGCAAATTTATATTATCTGTCTACTAAAACTAAAATTTCCCATCTTAGTGGGTCTAATTTTGTACTTTGTTGGTTTTCTCAGTTCTCTTTCATAGTTTACCTGTCTTACTCATGTATTTAGTGGTTTCCTTTTTATTGTGACCTCATGTTTCTTGGAACTTTAGTGTCTATAATTATAGTGCGTTGTTCCAATGAGGATTCATATTTGCTTCTGCCAAGAACCCAAGGACACTCATCCCAGGATCATGTAATCTAATTTTTTATCTTAGATTTTTTGGGCCATCGAGATACTGTGAATTTAGTCTCCAAATCTACTGAGTAGAGAAAGTGGTTAAGCATTTGAGGTTTTTGTTTGTCCCTGCTGTTCTGTGCAAAGTGGCTAAGTAGACATGCATCCCTACCAGTTTTTACGAGGTTACCCACTGAAGATGTCTCCTTGAAGGAACTGTACTTATATGTGGGATCCTTGATCTGAATCCCCATCTTTCTTGGATCCCAGGCTTTATTTCCTGTTACTATATATGTGGTCATTAAAACTCAAGCTGTTAAAGTATTGTTTAAGGGAGCTTGCTATGTTGGGCTTGTAGTCTATGTTTTGTGTAATCGATTTTTTTCTTTTATGCTTTTATTTATTTTTTGAGTTTTTGGGTTTGAAAGAGAGAGTGAGAGAGCACATAAGCATGAATCAGGCAGGGCGGAAGGCGGGGTGGCAGAGGAAGGGAGATGAGCACACTCCCCACTGGGCAGACATAAGACCTGAGCCAAAGGCAGGGGCTTAACTGACAGCCCCCCAGGCATCCCTCTTCTATGCTTTTATTATCTAATTTTTTATTTAAATTCAATTTAAATAACATATAGTGTATTATTAGTTTCAGAAGTAGAATTTAGTGATTTATCAGTTGCATATAACACCCAGTGCTCATTCCGTCAAGGGCCCTCCATCACCCACTTACCCTACCACCCCCCTCCCCTCCCCTCCAGCAACCCTCAATTTGTTTTCTATAGTTGAGTCTCTTATAGTTTGTCTCTGTTTCGGTCTTATTTTTCCTTCCCTTCCCTTATGTTCATCAGTTTTGTTTCTTAAATTCCTCATATGAGTGAAATCATATATTTGTCTTTCTCTGACTTTTTTCACTTAGCATAATACCCTCTAGTTCTATCCACGTTGGTACAAATGGCAAGATTTAATTCTTTTATGCTTTTAATACAGAATTCTACTGAATTTTGACCTCCTACCTTTTTTAAACAATATTTTCTTGTTATCTAGCTCTATTTTCATTTCATTAAGACTCAAGTCTTATGTATCTGAATAAATATCCCATTGTCTGAGAGGCCTTTTTTTTGAGAGAGAGAGAGAGATTTCTGAAAAGACTTATATTTAAGCTGTTTTTTTAAATTATGTTATGTTAGTCACCATACAGTACTTCATTAGTTTTTGATGTAGTGTTCCATGATTCATTGTTTGCGTATAACAGTGCTCATTGCAGTGTGTGCCTTCCTTAATACACATCACTGGGCTAACCCATCCCCCTCCCCCCTCCCCTCTGTAACCCTCATTTTATTTCCTGGAATCCATAGTCTCTCATGTTTTGTCTCCCCCTCTGATGTCCCCCCTTCATTTTCCCTTCCTTCCCCTAATGTCCTCCCTACTATTCCTTATGTTCCACATATGAGTGAAACCATATGATAATTGTCTTTCTCTGCTTGATTTACTTCACTCAGCATAATCCCCTCCAGTTCCATCCATGTTGATGCAAATGGTGGGTATTCATCCTTTCTGATGGCTGAGTAATATTCCATTGCATAGATGAACCACATCTTCTTTATCCATTCGTTTGTTGAACGGCATCTCGGCTCCTTCCACAGTTTGGCTATTGTGGACATTGCTGCTATGAACATTGGGGTGCATGTGCCCCTTCTTTTCACTACATCTATATCTTTGGGGTAAATATCCAGTAGTGCAATTGCTGGGTCATAGGGTAGCTGTATTTGTAACTTTTTGAGGAACCTCCATACTGTTTTCCAAAGTGGCTGTACCAACTTGCATTCCCACCAACAGTGTAAGAAGGTTCCCCTTTCTCCACATCCTCTCCAACATGTGTTGTTTCCTGCTTTGTTAATTTTTGCCATTCTAACTGGTGTAAGGTGGTATCTCAACGTGGTTTTAATTTGAATTTCCCTGATGGCTAATGATGAACATTTTTTTCATGTGTCTGTTAGCCATCTTCTTTGAAGAAGTGTCTGTTCATGTCTTCTGTCCACTTTTTGACTTGATTATTTGTTTTTTTGGGTGTGGAGTTTGAGAAGTTGTTTATAGATCTTGGATACCAGCCCTTTATCTGTAATGTCATTTGCAAATATCTTCTCCCATTCCATGGGATGCCTCTTAGTTTTATTGACTGAGGCCTTTCTTAACTCCATATTATAAAATAAGATGTCCTCTCCTCATTTTCTCTTTATTTTACATCTTAGTTCACTTTATCATACTTACATAAACCATCCTTATCCTATTAATATTTTTTGTTTCTTTGCTTATAGTCTGCATTTTCCAGCTTAGAATATTAAGTTCTATTAGTGCAGGAACACTTTCTGCCTTGTTTCCACTTGTACGCATAGTGCTCAGATGAATGATGACTTCACATCCCCTGTATGTGCTCAGATACCCTAGAATCCCTTCTACCATTTCTTTGTGCCTATCACCAAGCTACCTGTGCTTTACTTTTTTTTTTTTGAGGGAGAGAGAGAGAGAGAGAGACTGTGCATGCACAGGTGTGGGGTGGGGGGTGGAGGGGGAGAGAGAATCTTAAGCAGGCTGCATGCCCAGTGCAGAGCCTGACTTAGGGCTTGATATCAAAACCCTGAGATCATGACCTGAACCAAAATCAAGAGTTGGATACCCAAGCAACTGAGCCACCCAGGTAATCCCCCTTGCGCTTTTCTTTTAACATATGCATTGTCTGAACCCTTTGCTACTAGAACTGCTTTGCTTATGCACACAAAGAGCTGGAATAGCTGGGAGTTTACACAGCCACTCTGGGTGGACTACAGCTAAAGACTGTAAGAATACTGGCAGTGCAACTTAAACTTCAGGTTGAAGCTTGCAACCTGCTTGAATTCTCCCTTTTCCATCTCTTGCTTCTCCTACTCCCTCACTAGTCTTCTCTGAGAGAGCTTCCTTAAAAAAATCACTTGCCAGGGGCGCCTGGGTGGCTCAGTCCATTAAGCATCTGCCTTCAGCTCAGGTCATGATCCCAGGGTCCTGGGATTGGAGCCCTGCATTGGCTCCCTGCTCAGTGGGCAGTCTGCTTCTCCCTCTGCCTCTGCTGCTCCCCTTGCTCGTGCTCTCTCCCTCTCTCTCAAGTAAATAAATAAAATCTTTTTAAAAAATCTCTTGCATAAGAATCCTCATTCCAGGACCTCTCTCTTAGGTCTGCCAACCTAAAACTGCTCAATAAATATTTATTGGATGAGTAGATAAATACTTCTCTGCCCTTAAAGCCTTGTGCCCTTCCTGTCAGACTGTTGTGCTAACTCATATTTTATCTCCTGTTTTAAAGATTATTTTTTATTGGATTTTGTTAAAGTAAAAAATAATTCATTATATAGTATACTTAATTGCAAATATTTTTCTGCTTCTCAAGTGTTAAGTTCTAGTATAGAAAATTTTTGTGCCTTAGGCTGTGGGGTTTGTTAGCTTGTTTAGCTGTCGCTGAATGATAAACATTTGATCTATGCCATTAATGCCATTTAATAGGGTTGACCAATTATCATCCATTGCTCTCTGCATTCACCTGGTTGACATTGAAAATCCACCTTTGTGGTCTAAATCAGAAGGCATTTGTATGTTTAAAGCTTCTACTTGAATTCCTCAATGCTAAGAGTTATTTCATGTTGTTACTAAAACCAAAAGGATCTCTGCTCCTTGAGTAGTGTTGGATGAGGTATGTGTAAACAGGAGAGGGTACATTGATTTCTTGATAAGTTCATGGAATCTGTGCTTTATCACTTACTTTATATGACTCTCTTCTCTCCCTGAAAACAGTTTTGATTCATTATCACAATTTAGTGTTCAGGTTATTGTAAATGCTTTGTCCTATCCCTGATTTCCCTCTATTCCAATCACCCATGCTCAGTGCTTGCAGAGTTATGTTCTTTAAATCCTATCACTTCCTCCCTTTAAAGCCCTTGTTAGATCTAAATTAATTTATAGAAAAAAATCCATATTTCTTGTCTTAGTTTGCAAGGCCCTTTTAAAATCATTTCCCAAACCCCTTCTTTAGCCCTATCTTCTCCGTCTCTAAGATTTATTCTGAGCTCCACTTGGATTAAACTTAGACCTTTTTCTGGTTATGCTTTGCTCTTTTGACTCCATTGCTTTGTACATGCTGTTTCATCTGCCTAGAAAGTGATTCACTAGCTTTATTACTTAGAATGATCTTTATCATGGCCCAAGTTTTGGTTCAAATATCTCTTCAATAACATTATACCCAACCTGTATTTTTTTTTCCCACATCACATAATTAGTTCATTGCCTTAAGCTAAGTCCCACAGCACTATCCATCCATACCACTTGGGGATGCTGTGCTTTTCACTCAAATGCTCCTTTAGGGCCAAATGATTTACTCCCCCTGGTTGTAAAGAATGCTGCCACTGATAACCATCAGCTGTCAGCTATCTTTGGAAATTGCCCTCCCCTGCAAAGAGCTGCCTCACCCAAACTCTTCCTCCTTTCTCAGGGGCAGAATGCATTTCATGACTTGTTTGCCCTGCTATTATGAAGATTCTTTTGTCCTAATTTGGACTGCTCTGAAGGGTAATTTCATCTTCAGTGCTTCCTATAGAATCAGCTGAGGACATTGTTGAGACACTATGGCAGACCAGCCATTCCCTGTGTCAAATCTCATTTCCTTCCCTTCCTCTTTAGGTGTTGATCTAGAGAGCCCTCCCTAATAAAATTCCTGCATAATTAAGCTTCTAAGAGTCTTCATTCCATGGAAACTATCCTGAAATACTATTATGATTTATGAAATTTTTCTTTTTTTCCTGTTGCTTTTCTCCATTTAACTGTGAACTTATTTAGGATGGTACCATTATGCCCATTTTTACTTCCTAGACATTTAGCACAGACCCTGACAAACAGATGATCATAAATATTACCTAAATAAATGGATGAAAGGATATTCTTAAATTTTGACTAGTTGGATAAGAAAATAAATTTTGTCTCTTTTTCTCATCATTTCTTTGAGTTTATATGCTATCATTAACTTTTTTATGCCAAATATTAGTTTTACAGCAGTGTATGTAATATATCACAATGATTGTGCTTTCCCCTTAAATATAACTAACTAGATAAGATTGAATTTATTTATCCAAGATTAAAATAAATGGACCACATAGGAATAGAATTTCAAAATCCATATGAACAAATAAGCCATTTTTTTCCTTCAAGAATAAAATCTGCAAGTGATTAAGTTATTTTCTAAAGTTGGGCTTATTTCTTTCTGAAGTTAGGCTTATACAAAAGATATTTGTATAAACTAATGATACAGATGACTTGAATTATTTAGAAAGGCTTACTCTTTCTCTAAATTACAAATTTCCATTAGAACTTTTTGAAGGCTACACTGACAATTTTTATTCTGCACTTCAAAGGGCCACTACATTTATGTACACACAAAATATATATGAGAGTATATAAATTTTTCTCTGTTGATAGAGATATATTTTAGAGAGGGAATGTTATAAAAAAGGGTATCAAGTTAGAACTCAGATGGCATAAATTTGGTCATTTCTTTTAGCTATTATTTTCTTTTTTTATAATAATATTTTTTTATTATATTATCTTAGTCACCTTCTTTTCTGAAAAATAAGCATGCTCACACAGGCTTACTCACTCTGTGCCAGCGTTTCTCAACTCAGCACCATTGATATTTTGGACTGGATATTTTTTTTTTGGTGGAAGGGGATTGTCCTCTGTATTGTCTGATGTTCAGCAGTATTCCTGGGTTGTGACAACAAAAATGTCTTCAGACATTGCTAAGAATCTGCTGTGGGATAAATCAACCCCAGTTGAGAACCACTTCTTGATCAAAGTGATCTGTCTTTCATCCTTAAGTCAGCTGGAGCTGTTCTTTCTAAAGTCATCAGTAAAATTTCACTTGCCATATTAACACTTTCTTGGGCCTTTATCTTAGTGCCCCTGATTGATCCCAGAGAATATTTCTAAAAAGTTTCTGCTGTGATTATTACCTATGGGGGGCTATGATTCTAAAAAATAAATTTGGGTTAGCTTGTGAATTGGGAACTTTCTTAGAGCTTAATGCTGTGTTTTCTCCCCTTGGGAAAAGTAGCAGGGATCATGTTATATTCATGTTTTAAAATTTGAGTATTTGGGATGTAAAATGTAACCTTAACCAGAGATAGCTTTATACACATCAGAACAATCTGTCAATAGACATGTTTTATTTCTTTGTTTATAAGTAAGCCACATACTGTCTTCCTAACCAGGAGAACATAGATGATAAAAAAAAATAATTAGGAAGCTGTCTTAGTTTCCTATTGCTGCTATAACAAAATATTATAAATAAGGTAACATATTCATAAGTTCCAGGAATTAGGACATGGACATTGTTGAGGAAACATTATTCAACTTAACCACAATGCCCCATTCCCCTGGATCAAAATAGGTCAATAATATAAAAATCTGTCACTGCCCACATTCATCCCAGTTTGTGAGCAGAAGAGAGAGAACAGGAGAGGGACCATTGGGACCACTTCTGTGATTTTTTTTTTTTAGTTATCCTTTCAGTCAAGCATAAATTATCGTTATATTCTGTTCACTCTTAGAGGATTGGCAGCTGGTTTATGCTATGAAATTGACTATGTGTGTATACATCTGCATGCATGGATTATCTGTAAATATGTGTGTGTGAGAGAGTGTGTGTGTTCCTGTGTATTCCAGTCGCTCCTTTAATTCATTGGCCCTATTAATTGGCCCAATTAGAATGGCCAATTGACATTCTTCCAATGTCAAACTTATTCTAAACTTACCTGTTTATGTTGTACACAGCACTTTTCACTGAGCTTAAAAACTATTTTTAATTCCTTGTTTCATATAGTCAGTTAATCTCTAAGTACTGTTTTAAAATTATGATTTATCAAACTTCTGTTCAAGTCTACAGTCTTCTCTTCACTTTTGCCTGAACTATTACAGTTCAGTATAAGACCCTTTACCTAAAATCTCATCTATTTCCTGTTCTCCTACATATTGTTTTACTCGATTAACACATTATATCATCCTAGTTGATCTATCACTACTATTAATTCCTTGCCCAAATTCCAAAACCTTGAATTTAAAACTCTCCAAACTTCAGTTACAACCTTCTTTTCCAATGACTGCCTTACATTATATCAATACAAGTCCTTGCTTCAATGGATGTGTTGCACCCACTATCCACCGAATGAATTCTTTATGCTACTGAGGTAATTTAAAGAGCAGATTGTTAGGGGCACCTGGGTGGCACAGCGGTTAAGCGTCTGCCTTTGGCTCAGGGCGTGATCCCAGCATTATGGGATCGAACCCCACATCAGGCTCCTCCTCTATGAGCCTGCTTCTTCCTCTCCCACTCCCCCTGCTTGTGTTCCCTCTCTCACTGGCTGTCTCTCTCTCTGTCGAATAAATAAATAAAATCTTTAAAAAAAAATAAAGAGCAGATTGTTAAATCAGACTCTCTAGAACTACGGATTTTACCTTGTGTCAAACTTTTCTAATAACCCCAAGGGCACAGGCAACTGCTATATACAGGTAAAGCATGAAGAAGTCTGAGACTGCCAGTGCAGCTCCCAGGTTCTTGCTTCCTATATAAGTGTGTGCCCTGAATCAGATTTTACAAATAATTTGCCTAATACATGGGAGGTGTCAGTTACACAAAGGGAAATCTTTCAGTCATAAACATCTCCATTATACACTATGATAATTACATAGCTAATGGTGACATTTTACAGTATGCAGTGCCTCATAAAGAAAAAAATTCTAGGTTTGTTTTCTATAAGCCACTTAGACCAGGTATATGCTGGTAAAAGCATTCCACAGGAAAAAACTCCCCATTTTTTTCCATTAGTAATTACCATAATAAAGTCTGGCAAGTGTAGCATGTTCCAAGGAGATTTTTCCCAACGATGGCCCTAGACCAGCTATTCACCATCTCCTTCCTGTCTACCACCTCTAAAACTTATTCCCTCTGTCTACAAAGTCCTGCAAATTCTCCTACCTATAAAATCCCAATTTCAGTCCCATGTGCTCTATTATGGCCCCAGTTTATTCTAGTTCCTGGTAATTTCTTGGAACTTTGATTTACTACTATACTTGTTAACTTCACCCTGTCATTTAGCATTTATATTGGAAACATTATAGAATCAGTTAATTTAATCATCAGAAACCCCCATAAGAATATTTTCATTCTTACCATGCAAAATTATTAAGACATTGGAAGTCTAAGAAACTTAAGATCACAAAAGTTGAGGATCTGGTATTCAAACCTCATTCTGAGTTACACTTAGCATTAAATTTCTTTTAGGCCAAAAATACAAAATGGGTGGAATTTGTTTCTAAAGCCTAATCCTGTGCCCTGCCATCAATGTTGTTAATCATTTTAAAGGTATTCACTGATAGGTCCTAGGAACATGGCTCCAGACAGGAATGTTAACATTTAAAATTTGAATAATTAAAAAGGATCCTTTTGAGGTGAGAGTTAAGATGGCGGAGGAGTAAGGGACCCCTTTTTTAGCCGATCGCCTGAGTTGAGTTGGATAGGTACCAGACCAGCCTGAACATCCACGGAATCAGCCTGAGATGCAGGAAGATACATCTGGATCTCTACAAATGAACNAGTTCAGTATAAGACCCTTTACCTAAAATCTCATCTATTTCCTGTTCTCCTACATATTGTTTTACTCGATTAACACATTATATCATCCTAGTTGATCTATCACTACTATTAATTCCTTGCCCAAATTCCAAAACCTTGAATTTAAAACTCTCCAAACTTCAGTTACAACCTTCTTTTCCAATGACTGCCTTACATTATATCAATACAAGTCCTTGCTTCAATGGATGTGTTGCACCCACTATCCACCGAATGAATTCTTTATGCTACTGAGGTAATTTAAAGAGCAGATTGTTAGGGGCACCTGGGTGGCACAGCGGTTAAGCGTCTGCCTTTGGCTCAGGGCGTGATCCCAGCATTATGGGATCGAACCCCACATCAGGCTCCTCCTCTATGAGCCTGCTTCTTCCTCTCCCACTCCCCCTGCTTGTGTTCCCTCTCTCACTGGCTGTCTCTCTCTCTGTCGAATAAATAAATAAAATCTTTAAAAAAAAATAAAGAGCAGATTGTTAAATCAGACTCTCTAGAACTACGGATTTTACCTTGTGTCAAACTTTTCTAATAACCCCAAGGGCACAGGCAACTGCTATATACAGGTAAAGCATGAAGAAGTCTGAGACTGCCAGTGCAGCTCCCAGGTTCTTGCTTCCTATATAAGTGTGTGCCCTGAATCAGATTTTACAAATAATTTGCCTAATACATGGGAGGTGTCAGTTACACAAAGGGAAATCTTTCAGTCATAAACATCTCCATTATACACTATGATAATTACATAGCTAATGGTGACATTTTACAGTATGCAGTGCCTCATAAAGAAAAAAATTCTAGGTTTGTTTTCTATAAGCCACTTAGACCAGGTATATGCTGGTAAAAGCATTCCACAGGAAAAAACTCCCCATTTTTTTCCATTAGTAATTACCATAATAAAGTCTGGCAAGTGTAGCATGTTCCAAGGAGATTTTTCCCAACGATGGCCCTAGACCAGCTATTCACCATCTCCTTCCTGTCTACCACCTCTAAAACTTATTCCCTCTGTCTACAAAGTCCTGCAAATTCTCCTACCTATAAAATCCCAATTTCAGTCCCATGTGCTCTATTATGGCCCCAGTTTATTCTAGTTCCTGGTAATTTCTTGGAACTTTGATTTACTACTATACTTGTTAACTTCACCCTGTCATTTAGCATTTATATTGGAAACATTATAGAATCAGTTAATTTAATCATCAGAAACCCCCATAAGAATATTTTCATTCTTACCATGCAAAATTATTAAGACATTGGAAGTCTAAGAAACTTAAGATCACAAAAGTTGAGGATCTGGTATTCAAACCTCATTCTGAGTTACACTTAGCATTAAATTTCTTTTAGGCCAAAAATACAAAATGGGTGGAATTTGTTTCTAAAGCCTAATCCTGTGCCCTGCCATCAATGTTGTTAATCATTTTAAAGGTATTCACTGATAGGTCCTAGGAACATGGCTCCAGACAGGAATGTTAACATTTAAAATTTGAATAATTAAAAAGGATCCTTTTGAGGTGAGAGTTAAGATGGCGGAGGAGTAAGGGACCCCTTTTTTAGCCGATCGCCTGAGTTGAGTTGGATAGGTACCAGACCAGCCTGAACATCCACGGAATCAGCCTGAGATGCAGGAAGATACATCTGGATCTCTACAAATGAACTTCTCCAGTGCTGAGTATTGAGGTATGAAGTGGGGAGCCGTGAAACCGCGCACAGATATTGGAAGATAAACGGAAGGGAGAGGGAGCCACCGTGTTCGGGTGCTGGGAAGTGGTAGCCACCTGCACGGGGGAGCGGGCGGACTCGCGGATGGCACCCGCAAGAGAGCAGACTGGGACCGTGAGCCCGGGAACGCGTGCCACCAGACTGAAACGGAGATCTGGTGTGCTCACTGGAACCAGACTGAGACCGGGAGCTCCAGGAGCACGCGGGGGTGGCTGGCGGCTGGCGGCTGGTGGTGTTAGAAACACAAAGGACAAAGAAGCGACGGCCCTGGAAGTGAGGGCTGGGACGCCGGGTGTGGGGCACACATCCCGGGATGCTGCAGGGTTGAGCAGCACCAACAGTAACAGAGTTAAAGTGGCCAGAACATCAGTGGAGAATGGTCCGCAATCCCTCTGTTCTGTGACAGAGGCTGAGATTCGACGGCGGCTGCTCTGACTCTCAGAAGAGGCACAGCAAACCACCAGGGAAAGCCACCAGAGAACAAAAGCCTGGAAATACCAGCTTACAGTGTGCCAACCCCCATCCCCCCTCGCAGGGGACACGGAGACTCTACCCAAACAGGGTTGCCTGAGTAACGGCACAGCAGGCCCCTCCCCCAGAAGGCAGGCTGAAAAATCAAGAAGCCCACATCCCTAAGATCCCTATAAAACAAGGGTGCATGGCCTGGGTCCTGGTCAATAATTTGGGCTCTGGACAACCCCACAACCTCTCCTCATCAGAATGATGAGAAGGAGAAATCCCCCCCAGCAAAGAAAAGACAGTGAGTCTGTGGCCTCTGCCACAGAACTAATGGATATGGATATAACCAAATTATCAGAAATGGAATTTAGAGTAACAATGATCAAGATGCTGTGTAGACATGAAAAAAGTATTAACGAAAATGTTGATGAGAATATAGAATCTCTAAGGTCGGAAATGAGAGCGAATCTGGCAGAAATTAAAAATTCTATGAGCCAAATGCAGTCAAAACTAGAAGCTCTGATGGCCAGGGTGAATGAGGCAGAAGATCTTATCAGTGAATTGGAGGATGGGTTAGTAGAAGAGAAAGCTAAAATAGAATCTGGACTCAAAAAAATCCATGGTCAAGAATGTAGGTTACAGGAGATTACTGACTCAATGAAACATTCCAATATCAGAATCATCGGCATCCCCGAGGGGGGGGGAGAAAACAAAAGTCTAAAGAGATATTGGAACAAATTATAGCTGAAAACTTCCCTAATCTAGCAAGGGAAACAAACATTCGTGTCCAAGAAGCAGAGAGGACCCCTCCCAAGCTCAACCACGACAAACCTATGCCACGTCACATGATAGTGCAATTCGCAAATATTAGATCCAAGGATACAGTATTGAAAATGGCCAGGGCAAAGAAATTTCTCACGTACCAAGGCAAAGGTATCAGAATTATGTCAGACCTGTCTACACAAACCTGGAATGAGAGAAAGGGTTGGGGGGGCATTTTTAAAGCTCTTTCAGAGAAAAACATGCAGCCAAGGATCCTTTATCCAGCAAGGCTGTCATTCAGAATTGATGGAGAAATAAAGACGTTCCAGAATCGCCAGTCATTAACCAATTTCATAACCACGAAACCAGCCCTACAGGAGATATTAAGGGGGGTTCTATAAAGGTAAAAAGGCCCCAAGAGTGATACAGAACAGAAAGTCACAACCGATACAAACAAAGACTTTACTGGCAACATGGCATCATTAAAATCATATCTCTCAATAATCAGTCTCAATAAATGGCCTAAATGCTCCCATAAAATGCCACAGAGTTACAGATTGGATAAAAAGACATGACCCATCCATGTGCTGTCTACAAGAGACTAATTTTGAACCTAAAGATACATTCAGACTGAAAGTAAAGGGATGGAATACCATCTTCCACGCAAATGGACCTCAAAAGAAAGCTGGAGTAGCAATTCTCATATCAGATAGACTGGATTTTAAACTAGAGGCCATAGAGAGAGATACAGAAGGGCACTATATTATTCTTAAAGGAAGTATTCAACAAGTGGATATGACAATTATTAATATATATGCCCCCAACAGGGGAGCAGCAAGATACACAAGCCAACTCTTAACCAAAATAAAGAGACATATAGATAAGAACACAGTAATAGTAGGGGACCTCAACACCNGGACACAGAAGGGCACTTTGTTATTCTTAAAGGCTGTATCCAACAAGTGGATATGACAATTATAAATATATATGCCCCCAAGAGGGGAGCAGCAAGATACACAAGCCAACTCTTAACCA